>NC_092037.1:64034708-64334708 GCF_003086295.3 Arachis hypogaea
ACGGCTTCGGGGACTGATTCCTATGACGGATTTCCTGCTTCGAACTTCTTTCTTTGGAGTTACAGTTGGATCCCATAAAGGTGTAGTAATAGAATCCCCTAGAAGGAATAAGAATTAAATCCCTTCATCTACGGCTTATGGAGACCTTTAAATAGAGGAGTCAGTGAGAACAGCAACTTCCGAAGTCAGACTTCAGGCTTCTTCTGGGCGGAGGTCGAATAAGGAGAGGTACAACTGGCTTCTCTTGGTCTTAGCTTGCAGGTCTTCCCCGCAGCTTGAGTAGTTCAGGGAATTTGCCTTCTCTTTGCTTTCAATGCAATTTCCCCTGTAAGTCAATAGAAAGACTTGTTATCAAAGGTTCCTTTCTGTCTACAGTAAGATCCTCTTTGCAGTCCTCAAGGGCGAGTGAAAGACTGACATGAATTAGCTCTTAGAACACTCACCCAAACTTCATTCGAAATAGTTAAGGCATTTCGTCAGTCAGACTGACGTTTTCTCTTTCTCCGGTTTGGAAAGTCACTAAAAGTACTTAAATAGAAAGATAATGACTTATTTTATCCTGCTTCTATGTCTCCAGCAGGGATTGCAAATAGGTAGTCCCATACTGAATTCTATATCTTACGGGATTCTATAGCTTAAGGAAGTCCATAAAGACTAAAGGTCTATGGGACCACTAAAAGAATCTCTCGATATCAATTATAGACCAACATCCGGACGTGAACAGAGGGTTTTTTCGAAAGAAAGCTTGATCCTACAGCTTAGACTGCTTTCATGACTCATGGAATGAGTTGTTTTTCTCTGCCTTCGTAAGTCAATCAAACTAGGTTGCTTGCTGCTGACTTACTTGCTTTTTGACTGGCTTTAAAGCCTATAAATCTCAATAGTAGGATGCTACTAGCAGGCTAGCTCTTTCGAGTTCGTGATGCTCTTGTCTATAGTTCGAGGACTAGTTCTCTGGGGAATAAAGGAAGACACTAAGACGGATTTCCTTGCTTCGGGGATTGCTACAATCATGCTAGCTTTTTCCCGGACTTTAGGCCAAGGGTTATTTTCTTCTTTCTTACGCTTGCTTTCCTCAGTGAAGGGTTCATCGGGGGTTTGAGCTCAATAGAGAGACTTGATTTCAGTTGTGCTTTTAGGCAATTTGAATTCCTCTTTAGGTAAGAATGTGTAATTTCCCACATTAACTTCGAAAACTGGGTTTTCCATTGAGTCATAGTCAGTGAAGGCAAAGTGAATCTCCGAAAGCCATAAAGATTCTATTTCCTCTATAGACGAGTGCAGTGAAGAAGCGGAAAGATTCGATGCTACTCCTTCTCCTATAACTGCTACAGGATCTGATTATCCTTTCAAATCAAAGAGCAAGCCCATTTACCTGCCTGGCTTGTAACAACTTACTATGTGGCAGACTTATCAAGCTAAGTACTGGAGTCTAACTTCTAATAGATAATAGAACAACTTGCTCCGGCTTCAGAGTTCTCAATGCTCCAGCTTCCGTAACTAAAGAGACTGACTTCTCCTCGGCTTTCTCTGTCTCAGGTACGGCGTGTCAAATCATAATCTAAATACATCGGGCTTCTACCTTCAGTCAGGTCCGCATTTGCCTTGCCCACCTCACCTGAAGTAAACTCTGGATCTCGCTTTGCTTCAGCTAGATGGGATTTAACGAAGACTTTAACTTCCTATTAGACTGCAACTTAGTCAGAAGTAGAAGATGACTGGCTTCTCCTGCTTTCAACTTCAAGAATGGACTTAAGAGCTGCTGTAGGGTCTTTAGTCTTAGGATGCTTTCAGGCTCTGCCTCCTAACTTCCCGGGAAAGACAACTAAATTAGGAATTTCATCACCGGGGAAGAAGGTTTCAGAACCATAATCCTTTAGACTTGATTCCTGAGTGACTCTAGTTTTGATCCTGCTGAGATTTGCTCATCCTAGAGCTGTAAGCGCTAGTCTTCTATACCTTTCCCTGGTTGCTCGGGCTGGGATACGTGCACACTTCGCTTTCTGCTCACCTGGAATGGAATGCTTCGACCCTCTCGCAAGAATTGTTTGGGAGTGCATGATGGAATTCAGTAAAAGCATTCTGGGTTAGAGTCAATCGAGCAATGAGCGAAAAAGGACACAGACACAGGAAGAAATACGGTATAACTGGCTATGTGCCAATCTTTCTTCTTCTAAATGAAATGACCTGTTTGCCACTAGTCTTGGTTCGATCCGAAGGGGAAATTCCACTTCGTCAGATGAGATTTCTTACCTTTACTTATGCCATTAGTTGGAGCAGCTATCAAGCGTTCGTTCTTACCCTCAGTGTACCGACCCTCAAGCGGGATGTCGATGAAGACTAGATCTGAGTGATCCATCTCACTCTATGAGATTTTTAGGTGAGGGGGATGGCCTTCTTCTGGCTGGACTTATGGAGCGGCGATACACAACTAGCAACCCGTTTCGCCAACCTTTGAAGGAGGTCCGATGACCCAACCCCTTCTACCTTTACCAACTACTAGGCTGGGCGGTCCCAAAGACTGACTCCGAATGGCAGGTTTCTCAATGCGAGATGGAACTGATAGGATGGCCTCTATCCATTTACGCGGGTGTGCACTTCACTCAAAAAAAAAAGAACTGAATCCGGAAGTGACTTCGCTAGGCTAGCCTTGTTAGTGAAGAATTTGCCCCTAACGCCAGGGGGAGCAGTCCAATCGTTATTCCTTCCTTCAACAAAAGCAGAATGGATACAAACCACCAAAGAATGAAAGTAAGTACCACCACTCCTACTCCAATTAGTAAAGCTAGCGCCTCGAACTAATCACATGCTAACTCCGGCCCATCTTTAATGTTAAAGGACCAAGACCTTACGACAACAGATGCGGATGAACTAGCTTAGCTGCAATCCTTCCCGCTCTAGTTCGACTAGCTTTGACCTTGAACGTGAAAATCTCAGTTGACTGGATATAGTGATTCAGATGGGTCTGCTGATAGGGATGAAAGAAAACCCACCCCCTATTTGAATAAGGCTACACCTTCATACTTGGCGGAGGAGCCATTACGTGGTGTAGTAAGAAAGAAGGAAATCCTTATCCATGATGGAATCTGAGTTTGTAGCCTGCTCAGTTGCAGTGATGGAGGCTATATGGTTAAGGAGATTCTTGCAAAGTTTGGATATTCCGGGACATATATAGAAGATAAAGCCGTTGTGATCTATTCTGATAACACGGCTGCAATAGCTTATGCAAAGGATCTCAAGTTCCGTGGTAGAAAAAATACTTACATAGACACCCGACTTCACTTCATTTGGTTATGAAGTATATCTCCACCTATGAAATGGTTGTTGACCCTTTGACCAAACTCATTTCTAGAGATGCGTTAAAAAGGCATGTTAGGAGTTTGGGATTGCGTAGGATTTGATATTCTTTTTTTAAGTATATGTTGAAAGGTAGCTACAGAATTGCTCCTATTACAAATCCCCGGATATTCACTCCTCCCTTCTAGTTCTTGGATTCAATGAGAAGGCTCGTGGGTCCTTCAACTGGTATGAAATCACTAATGGGAGGCGGTTATCTGAAACCTTAACATAGTCATATTCAAGTTATCCCAATAGTCAATGAGCAGGAAGAGGTTTAGGAAGTAAATTCAAGCAAGAAAGGAAAGTCCATTGACTTGGCTACGCCACACCAACCCTATTCTTCCCATCGAGAAAGAAGAGTTCACAGCTACCGGCACCGACTCGAACTAAGAAGAGCTACTTAACAACTACCTACTATTGGGTAGTGCCCTCCTCCAACAACGGGGCTAATGCCGACTCCAAGACCTCTTATGCTTACTCTTGCAAATGAAACTTCCCTTCTTCCAAGAGCAAAATCGATGGCACTAGGGATCTATCCTAATTAAAGAAAGAATTGACTGACCTTGCGCCGGTATCATTTAGCGGAACTCCTGTTTACCCTGCGGGTCTGTAACTCCCATATGAGATTGGAACCTCATTCCTTCACCTGTGCTTGGTAGGCACTGTTTGTGGAGCCCTTTGGTAATACCAGAGGTGAGATGCCTTCCTACGGCTCACCATGAAATGGGCCATGTGGGCGAGTCTGGTGGGTTCTCACCGTAAGAGAATGTCGTCTTTTCGTCCTGTGAGTAAGGGCGAATAGAAACTTAAAAAGCAAAGGCCGTGGATAGAGAGTGATAAAGGGGGAATTGTCTTCTTTAAGCCTATTCTAACATTCGAGTTCATTCTCGATAGTCAGATAGTGAAGTTCGAAGGGGAAAGGAAGACCTGAGCAGTGGGTCTCGACTCGGCCAACTGTCTTTATGAAGACTGACTGACGACAAGAAATGACGTAAGTAATAGATAGAATCGTTCAGTATGCTTATATGAACACTTTCATTTCTCGATTGAGAAATTCAACTGTCTTGATTAGTCTTACTATGTCATTTCTGGATGGATTTTCGTTGAGCTATGACCTTCTTGCCGCCACACCTGGCTTTCCTCCCTTTCTTCCCCCTGTCTCGCCATACTAGCAACTTGATTAGCTACTAGTTACTAGAATCATTCAAACATCAAACAGTAAGTAAGAAATGCGTACTTCTTTCCTAGTCTAGTGGATCTGCATAGCAGAGCAAAATCCTCTACCCTGACCTTACTTGTTGTACTTGATTCACCTACGAAAATAGACAACATGGGTCAGGGCTTTCTTATCTTGTTATAGGGCTTTAGCCTTCTCCTTCATATGCTTTATAAGGGCCTCTTGCCTCTAGCATAATGAAGGATAAGTCCTACTGAATCAAGAACTCTAAGGCTTTCCAAGAGAGAAAGAGATTTCGAAATGTTAAAGTAAAGACGCACCTTAGCTTTTAGCTTTCACGTAGCTCCATAGGATTTAGCCGCTTTAACCAAAGAATAGACGAAAGAAGAGGGGTTTCCTCTACTCTATTAGAAGAAGCAAATCGGGCTTAGAAAGCGGCATTGATTCTTGAAGAGACCGCATATCCCTCCACTTTTACTCAATTGCATCGAGCCTAGCTTTTTTGGGTCGGTCTTTCACTTCTTTGACTCAATTAGCCTTTCTAAGATAAGAGTCAATTCCCTTTATGATGAAGGCCTAGCGCTAAAGAGAGAAAAGAGTTTCGGCCTTGACTTCTACCCTAAAGCAATTGTAGCTGCGCTCAGGGAGATATCCTACAAGCCCAATTTCTATAAGCAAAAAGTAGTGTGGTTTTATACCCGACTCAACAGGGCCTAAAAAAGGCTATTGAGCTCGCAAGAAGGCCCATTCCTAGAGGTCCGAAGCCTCGACATGAGGAGAGGATTGTTGGATGAGATCGCTACCTCCCACCTTCCTCGGTCGGAACTTATCTACACGTCTACACGCGCGAAAGCCTTCTTTGGTCTTAGGTCGAATTCTCTTTCCTCACTATGTTACCTGGGGACTCAGAGATCCTAAGTGCCAACTCTTGCTTCTTTTCTTCTTTTTTAACAACGATATTTTTTCTTTCTTCTTTGCTTATGGGAGGCTTTCCCGTCACTGGTTCTTATCGCTTTCTGTCTCCACTTACAAGGCATTTCAGCACATGTCCGGATTCTTTGTTTTCACAGCAAGCAGGGGCCGAATCCAAGTAGGCGAGGCGAATCTATGCTTTCTATGGTTTAATCGAATACCAATTGCTTGGATGCATGTGAAAACTTCGAGATTACTTGAAAAAAAAAAGAATTTTAACCTCAACAAATGGTCCATTTGTTGATGGGCGAACGACGGGGATTGAACCCGCGCGTGGTGGATTCACAATCCACTGCCTTGATCCACTTGGCTACATCCGCCCCTACCCCCGCACAGGTTTTAGTCTCTATCTACGATCATATTCATTCTGAACCCCCCCGCTATCAAAGAGAAGCTTTTTCCTATACTATAACTAGAGTGTCTATTTCTTGTTTTTTGGAATTAGGGGAAGCAAAGCTTCAAACAAAGAGGTTGGGCTGTTCACTTCATTGATTTGACTTCACTTTACTTAAGATTAAAGATGGGGGCACTATAGGCTTAAGCTCGTCATTCATGCAATTCCCCCGTCCATCGATCGATCACGCGAGCATCTTTTATAGAAGGGCAGCACATAGCGAACGAAAAAAGCGTTCATCCTGGATTCTATTCCTCAAGAAAAATGTCTATCAATTGATACCTATTCATTCGGTCAAAGTCTCCACGGCGTTTTCATGCCCTCTACTGAGAGGTGCATCATGTTGGTTGATAGGAATCGGCAAAGACCTTCTTGTACACGTCCTCGAGGGCTGCATTCATGGCAATCATCACTAGTTTCTCCCGAGGGCATGTATGGCTTTATTCTTGGTGTTGTTTAATAGATGTCGAGTGCCGCTTTTCCCCGTCCGAGAACCTCCATCTGCTCTAACTGGGCGAGCTAGAATCCTTATGTCAGGTTGGTTGTTCAAAAGACATATCTTTTCTCTTTACCCTTTGCATCTTCATCTTTTCGAAAGCCTAGACCCATTCTTCTGGATCCTAATTAGTCCTAGGTGCAAGGCCTCTTCCATAAAGAAAAGACCTCTCCTCCATTTTGTTGATAGAAAGAGGATAAGCGCTATCCATTGAGTAAAGGGAGGTTTTGCTACACTACAGTGATTCGGGCGGTTGGTGGCCCCTTCGAGAGTAGCGGGTCCTTGCCGCTGCATGAGTGGTAGCTCACGCTCAAAACTCCTCCTACACGAGTCCTAGTCGTTGCGCTGCGGTCCGTTTCCCGGCTTCGCTTGCGCGATTTTTTTCACTTATTTGATTATTTTATCCATCCCCGACCCTAATGAATCGAGTATGTATGAAGGGGTCAGTCAGTCAAGCGGTTCGGGTTCTCAGTCGGTTCCCGTTCGCCTACCCCCCCCCCATAGTCCATTAGTGGGTAGGGTGGTCAACTTAGAGGGCGCTCGCCTCCAAAAGCGGAGACCGAACAACCGCCAGGTTGTCGAAGACACGTCTGAAGAGGAGGCGGGAGTGCTAGGGTATTGTACTAAGGGTCTAAAAAGGGTCTTAACCTAGCTCCCGAGCCCTTCGCCTTTCAAGAAAGCTATAGCTATGAAAGAAAGCTTAGGCAAAAGCCACTCTCAGAGATCAGAGTAACAAAAGAGGAAAGCATATGACGTAAAAGACAAGCTTACCTCGATCTGTCATTACATATGATATATCGAGAGTTCAAGACCATAACGTAAATCATTTAGAGAATGCCGATGAGAAAGTAGATCTGGTTCCGAGATATGGAAAGCTGTGAATACAGTTAGTGAAGCTAGACCAGGAAGTGGGGTATCCCCGGAAAAGAGATCGGCCTTAAGTTCTAGCTTAGATAGCTTAGACTGAGCTTTGCTTTCTTAAAAAGTTATTTTTTCGTTATTAGAGAGAAGCAGAAGCGGAGCACTCGTGGCACACTTACTATACCCATTCGAGAAGAAAGTTTAGTTCCTATTCACCGCTACCCCTGAGTGAACAGTCTTTTCAACAAAAGAGACAACAGCTTCTCCCTCGGGCTCTCTCTTCTGAGCTTGAAATAGGGAGGCTGGGCTAGGTGTAAAAGGCTTAGAAAGCTCCATATCAACATACATTAAAAAAGTGAGATTAGATCGGAAGTCATCATTTTTCCAACCAACTTGCTCAAACGTAGATAAACGACTCCAGGGATTCTCTTTCCTCGGTATGCTAGAAAGAAGTTAGGAGGAGGGTTGTTTCAAGCTACGAAGTCGTTTTTGTGTTGAATTGGACCTGGTAGTGTCAACCTATCTTCGTTGAATAGAAGAAAACAAACCCGAGGTAGTTTAATAATAAAAAATTATATATTTAATTATATTTTAACCGGCCTAAGCAAATTTGACAGACTAATAAGACTAATTAATAAGGCTAGATCTGACTTATTAACATATTAAAACTTTTATAAGAGTTTGAGTTTATATTTATTTTATAACAAGTTAGGTCAAGTCAGACTAAATATAGGCTAGAGTGCAAGTTTCTCACGACAATATTATTGTTATTCTTGCAAAAAGAAAAAAATTTAATAAAAAAATTCATATAAAAATATTAATATAATTTTTTATTAAAATATGTTATTTTACTATTTTAAAATATATTATTTAGAATAAATATATTTGTTACGGCCTGGCCCAAGAAAGAACTTGGGCCTACCCGACCCGAACACCACCCGACCTCAACGGTCAGGTGACCCGAACCTGTCCGACCCGCGCATCCGTCCGGGACAGCTGGCCGCCACAGCTGTTCAAGGAAGCTTCGAAGAAGGTGGGTTCAGCCCTCCTGGGGCCCACACCTGACATGGTATATAAGGGAAGGGTCCTACCCTCCCCCAAGGTACGTCATACTTTTCACCTAACCTACTCCCTACCTGCACACTAGCTGACTAGAGCGTCGGAGTGTCTTTGCAGGTGGCACCCCCTCTTTCCTTCCACAACAAGAGCTCGGCTACCCGGCAGATCCGAACCCAGCACGACCATGACCGAAACGTTCACATCCCCTCGAATATTCACCCGAATTGTCCGGTAACCGATCACCGAACATTGACGCCGTCTGTGGGGACAGTTATGGAAGTTGTGCCGGGCCTTGGAGACCAAGGCCAAGCAGCCGGCGCAAAGGCGGCAGCCTCTGTCGCATCACCGGGAGAACGGCGAAAGTTCCCCCGGCAACACACCGAACCACGAACAAGGACGCGAGAGACGCGACCGTTCGGAGGAACTGGCGGTGACAGCGCCCGAATAATGCAGGAGCTACGCCACAGGGTCCAGAATCTGGGACGACAACTAGCTGATCAGGAGCGCGATCGACGGACCACCGATCCTACTTACTCCCCGTCCCCAGAGAGCCGGGAGAGAGATTACCACCGAAGTCACCCCCGGCACGCCTCCACTTCCAGAACGGAAGCGGAAAGCACCCGAGAAGACTCTCCCATCCCGAGAAGACGAAATGACACAATCATCTACTCCCGAGGTAAGGAGACGTACCACACGGGATGAGATCGCGAAGGCGGGGAAGGAAGGCCTGTGAGGACGCGGCAACCCGTGATAATGGGCGCCACCCCATTTCATCGGTCCATCCTTGAGGTCCGGTTGCCGAAGCACTTCGACAAACCGACGGACATGAGGTACGATGGAACCCAAGACCCTCTGAAACACCTCACGGCTTTCGAGGCTAGAATGAATCTGGAGGGAGTAGGGGATGAGGTGAGGTGCGGGGCCTTCCCGGTCACCCTAGCCGGACCCGCGATCCGATGGTTTAACGGCCTCCCGCAGGGATCCATCTACGGATTTTCGGACATCAGCCGTGCCTTCCTGGCTCAGTTCACAACACGGATAGCAAAGGCAAAACACCCGATCAACCTGCTCGGGATAACCCAGAGACCCGGGGAGCCGACCAGAAAGTACCTGGATCGTTTTAACGATGAATGCGTGGAAATCGACGGCCTAACCGACTCGGTGGCCAGCCTTTGCCTGACGAACGGCCTCCTGAACGAGGACTTTCGAAAACACCTTACCACGAAACCGGTTTGGACGATGCACGAGATCCAAACGGTGGCTAAGGAATACATAAATGACGAAGAAGTCAGCCAGGTCGTGGCCGCCAATAAACGGCATTCCGACTACAATCAACCTGGGCAACAGGGTAACGGGGAGAGACACAAAGAACAAGCCAAGGAGGGAGGACCGACCAAGGCACACAGATCG
The DNA here is from genome assembly GCF_003086295.3 of Arachis hypogaea. Taxonomy (NCBI): domain Eukaryota; kingdom Viridiplantae; phylum Streptophyta; class Magnoliopsida; order Fabales; family Fabaceae; genus Arachis; species Arachis hypogaea. The sequence continues at coordinate 64,044,417 of NC_092037.1, forward strand.
TTTCCCCGGATCGGGAAGTTCACCAACTACACTCCACTCACCCTTCCCATTGTGGAAGTTTATCAGCAAATAGCCGAGAGAGGGATCTTGTCGAAGCCCCAACCACTCAAGGACCGAACGGGGGGGGGAACAAGAGCCTCTACTGTGACTACCACAAGGGCTACGGACACCAAACTCAAGACTGCTTTGACCTGAGGGATGCATTAGAGCAAGCAATAAGAGATGGCAAACTCTCTGAGTTCTCCCATCTCATACGGGAGCTAAGGAGACGGCAATGCGACCAAGACAGCAAAGAGGCCAAGACCCGAGCGGCAAAGCGGCGACAAGAGCCAGAAGACAAAGACCACGGTCTCACGGTGATAAACGTAGTAACCGCCAAAAACTCCACTCCGAGGTCTAGGTCAGCTCACAAGAAAGACGCCAAAATCCTAGCAGTCTCCTCCGCCCCAATGAGAAGTTCTAAGAGGCCCCCATGCGTCTCCTTTGGCCCCGAAGACCAATGGTTCGACGAGGCATCCGAGAACCCACCTATGGTCATCACGGCCAGGGTGGGAACCGGCCTCGTCAAACGGATCCTTGTCGACACGGGGGCAGACTCAAACATCATGTTTCACAATGTGTTCGACGCTCTATGATTAAGGGACGCCGACCTGTCATCGCACCAACACGGGTTCATCGGATTAGGTGACCACTTCATCAAGCCAGACGGAGTAATATCCCTGCCGATCTTTGTGGGACAGGCACAGGGCCGGAGATCGGCAATGGCCGAATTCGTGGATCTCCGAGATTCGACAGCCTACAACATCATCTTAGGAAGAAAGCCGATCAATGATGTTGAAGCGATAATCAACACGAAGCTTCTAGTCATGAAGTTTGTTACCGACGATGGGTCCGTAGGGTCCATAAGGGGAGATCTGGAAACAGCGGTCGCTTGCGACAATGCCAGCCTGTCCTTAAGGAAGAAATCTAAGGAAGCGTCGGGGGTGTTCTTAGCAGACCTAGACGCCAGGGTAGACGACAAGCCCAGGCCGCAACTAGAAGGGGACCTGGAAAGGTTCAGGGTCGGCGACACGGAGGAAAAGTTCACGTTCGTCAACAGGAACCTCCCACATGAATTGAAGGAGCCCCTGGTAGAAATGATCAGGGCCAATGGGGATCTGTTCGCCTGGACACCAGCCGACATGCCGGGCATAGACCCTGAAATTATGTCACATCACCTGGCCGTGAAGTCGGATGCGCGCCCGGTAGCCCAGCGGAGACGCAAGATGTTGCGGGAGAGGGCAGAGGAGGTGGCCGGGTAGACGGCCAGCCTCCTAGAAGCAGGTTTCATACGAGAACTAGACTACTCGACGTGGCTCTCGAATGTAGTTCTAGTAAAGAAGCACAGCGGCAAATGGGAATGTGCGTAGACTACTCCGACCTTAACAAGGCATGCCCAAAAGATTGTTTCCCCCTCCCCAACATAGATGCACTCGTCGACGCTGCGGCAGGTTACCGCTATTTGAGCTTCATGGACGCTTACTCCGGCTACAACCAGATACCGATGCACCGTCCCGACGAGGACAAGACGGCATTTATAACGCCGGAAGGAACCTTCTGTTATAAGGTGATGTCGTTAGGGCTGAAAAATGCAGGAGCAACATACCAGAGGCTGATGAACAAGATATTCCACGACCTCATAGGCAAGACTGTAGAGGTCTATGTGGATGACATCCTCGCAAAGACAACGCGACCTGACGACCTCCTGAATGACCTGGCAAAGGTATTCGCCTCTCTCCGACAACATGGCATGAGACTCAATCCCATCAAATGTGCCTTCGCTATGGAAGCGGAAAAGTTCCTAGGATTCATGATAACCCAAAGAGGGGTAGAAGCTAACCCGGAGAAATGCCAAGCGATCCTCCAGATGAAGAGCCCGGGTTGTATCAAGGACGTCCAGAGATTGGCAGGATGACTGACCTTGCTATCCCGTTTTCTCGGAGCCTCGGTAGCAAAGGCCCTGCCTTTCTTTAACCTCATGAAGAAAGGGATAGCGTTCAAATGGACACCCGCGTGCGAGGAAGCTTTTAGGCACTTCAAGGAAATCCTGGTGGCACTCCCGGTTCTCGGGAAACCAAGGGTCGGGGAGCCGCTGTACCTGTACCTCGCCATAACAGGAGAAGCCCTGGCCGGGGTTCTGGTAAGAGAAGAAGGGATGGCTCAACAACCGGTCTATTTCATGAGCAGAGCCTTATAAGGGGCAGAATTAAGGTACAGCAAACTGGAAAAACTAGCTCTAGCACTCTTGACCTCTTCACGGAGGTTAAAACAATACTTCCAAAGTCACCGGATAGTCGTAAGAACGGACCAAGGGATCCGACAAGTGCTCCAAAAACCCGACCTGGCGGGAAGGATGATGACTTGGTCCATCGAACTTTCCCAATATGACATACGGTACGAGCCCCGGCAAGCAATCAAGGCACAAGCAATGGCAGATTTTCTAGTAGAAGTAACGGGAGATCCAACCGAAGAAGTGAGCACACGGTGGAAGCTCCACGTGGACGGAGCCTCCCATCAGACCTCAAGGGGCGCCGGAATCATTCTGGAAAGCCCGGCTGGGGTCGTATACGAGCAGTCGATCAAGTTTGAATTTCCCGTCTCGAACAACCAAGCAGAATACGAAGCCCTCATAGGAGGCTTAGCCCTAGCAAAGGAAGTCGGAGCAATGAGGTTGGAGATATGCAGCGATTCACAAGTCGTCACCTTCCAGGTAAACGGGAGCTATCAAGCCAGAGACGCATTATTGCAAAAGTACTTGGAAAAGGTCAAGGATTTGAGCCAAAAGTTCGAAGAGGTCACGATCCACCACGTGCCCAGAGAAAGAAATACACGGGCAGATCTCCTATCAAAACTGGCTAGCACCAAGCCGGGAGAGGGTAACCGGTCTCTTATCCAAGGTATGACGAGGGAGCCGGCGATCACTCTACACCTATCAAGGCTAGGCCCCTCATGGATAGACCCCATCACCAACTTCATAGAAAACGGCAAACTCCCTGATGATGAAAAGGATGCCGCGAAACTAAAAAGGGAAGCGGCCAAGTACGCGATCATCCAGGGACAGCTATTCAAGAAAGGACTCAACCAGCCCCTACTGAAATGCCTACACCCCGACCAGACGAGCTACGTCCTCAGGGAAGTCCACGAAGGTTGCTGCGGACATCACATTGGGGGCAAAGCCTTAGCAAAAAAGTTAATCCGAGCTGGATACTATTGGCCGTCGATGATGGCAGACTCTAAAGAATTCGTCAGAAAATGCGTCAAGTGCCAAGAGAACGCCAATTTCCATAGGGCACCGGCCTCCGAGTTAAGCCTGCTAACGTCCTCCCGACCATTCTCGCAATGGGGAGTCGATCTCTTGGGGCCCTTCCCAGTTGGTCCTGGGCAAGTCAAGTACCTCATAGTCGCCATTGATTACTACACCAAATGGATAGAGGCCGAGCCGCTGGCCAACATATCCTCATCCAATTGCAGGAAATTCATGTGGAGGCAGGTGATAACGCGATTCGGGATTCCAGAGGTCGTTATCTCGGACAACGGCACACAGTTTACCGACAATAAGTTCACGGAGTTCCTCACCGGCCTGGGTATAAGACAGAAGTTCTCCTCGGTAGAGCACCCCCAAACAAACGGACTGGTGGAGTCCGCGAACAAGATTATCCTGTTAGGGCTCAAGAAGCGATTGGATAATAAAAAAGGTGCTTGGGCCGACGAGCTAGCCTCGGTCCTCTGGTCTTACCGAACGACCGAACAATCTTCCACTAAGGAGACCCCTTTCCGACTGACATACGGGTTAGATGCGGTAATACCCGTGGAAATTGGGGAACCGAGCCCGCGACTACTTTTGAAAGGAGTGGAGGAAGCCGTGAAGAAGGACCTAATAGATGAAGCCAGAGAAATGACCCATTTGGCGGAAACAGCGCTGAAGCAAAGAATGGCCCTGCGCTATAACACCAAAGTGCTCAAAAGGGAGTTTGAACCGAACGATCTCGTCCTAAGGCGTAACAACATCGGCTTACCGACCCCTGGAGTAGGCAAGCTGGCGGCAAACTGGGAAGGCCCCTATAGAATCAAAAAAGTGATGGGTAAAGGCGCTTTCAAGTTAGAAAGGCTCGACGGTAAAGAAGTCCCAAGAACGTGGAATGCAAACAACCTGAGAAGATTCTACTCCTAGTACATGAGGCGACATGCCGACCAATCAAGCTAAGTATTTCATTCACGGAATTGTACTTTTCATCACGGTCTATGGGCCTTTTACACAATTACCAAATAAGATATACGTGCAAATTTTATTTCTTTTGTTTCGTTCATTTTTTCTGGACAACCCACTACGCAAGCGAATTCCTCACAAATCGACAACAATGCGCGGCCCCGGGACTGATCACCCCGGTAGCCCATAAATCACCACAATAGCAAACGGCTACACTACAAAGCCATGACTTGGCCCCACAAATGGCAACTACAAACCAATAACGGTGAACATGAACGGCAACACTACCAGACGAATTAAAGTATTAATTGACAAAGCGGGCAAAAACCCAATAAAACAAACTGTTCACAAGAGCCAAAACAAACGGCCAACCAAAAATTTCATACAAAACGAGAGGAATCACTTTTTGGGAACGTCAACAATCTTCCCATCCTTGATCACCTTGAAGACTCCAATCGCCGACGTGTCGAAATCAGGAGCAACAATTTTGACCTGAGCTTTAAGGGCCTCCTCGGTCACCAGGATCGCACCCTTCCCCTACTTGACGACGTCTTTGTACTTTGTTTTTAACGCTGCCAGTTCAGCTTCCACAGCTTGCTTCTCCTTCTCCATCTCGGCCACCCGTTTTTGTGCCGCACCGACCTGACTCTCTAAGGTCATTTCGCGCTCAACAAGACGTGAAACCGTGGCGTCCGACTCTTCCAACTTCTTCTCAGCGGTAGTGACCTTCTTCTCGGCAGCAGTAGCTTTCTTCTCGGCGGCGTCAAGCTTCTCATTAGATTGGGTCAGCTGCTCCCGGAGAGTCTCAACTTCGCGTTTAAGCTCATTATTAGCCTTTCCAGCAGATTCCAACCTCCTGCGAAGAGACTCCATCCCGGACAGCTCGAACTCGGCTTTCCGAGCTATCACTGCGCCGCACAAGAGAGTACGATACATCCACCTTGCTTGCCCGGTAAGGGATGACTCATGAAAATGCTCTTCAGTACCGGGAATCAGCTGAGAATCAATAAAGTTCCCGGCGTCAAAATTCTTCTCCATTACAGTAAGAACCCCCTCAGGACTGCTAGACATCTTCCTCTTCCTTTTGAAGCTAGGAACCTCCTCCACCTCGTCATCGGCAGCAGGGTTGGACGTCGAACCCCCAGTGCCGACCACCTCGCGGAAGGGGGAAACATCAACAACCTTGTCACCTTGAACCGCGGCATCCTGAGCCGAGGTGCCGGTCTTTTCGACCGTAGCCCCTTGCTCGGAATTGGCCTTGTCTTCCGGGGGAGCAGCAGATTTCTCATGACCTCCCTCGTCGTCACTCGCGCAGGAAGGTTTGGAACAAGTTAGGGAGACCCGTTATCTCGGCAGACATTCCCACTGTAAAAAGAAAAAGAAGTCCGTTAGTCACAATGAGTTATTAGGAAAAGCAAGAAGCTAAGAGACAAAACAAGATTTCTCACAAATATAGTTCCGACCGGCCTCCCGGTCACCCATGAGGAGATGAGGATTCACATGATTCCTCCCAAAGATTGCCAGCAACACGTCGGCAATCCTCCTGTCCACCGCAGACATGCCCTTGTAGGATACTTTAACAAAGGCATTGGACCCTGCCCCGAAGCTCCAATAAGTCGGGATGAGGCGTGCCCCCTCCAACGACAACCAAAAGGGATGGCGACCTTTGACCAGGCGGACCTTGAAATATTTATCCTTAAATCCGTGATAGGAGTCCTCAAACAGACTAAAAATCCTCCGACCTTGGGCAGACCGGAAGGACATGAACCCCTTCTTATGTTTCCCTTCCTTCGAAGGGTTTGTGAGATTGAAAAAGAAAAGAAAAACATCTACAGACACTGGCAGCTCGAGATATTCACAAACCATCTCGAAACAGCGGATTGAAGCCCAGCTGTTCGGATGCAACTGCGACGGCGCCACGGAAATCCGACTTAGAAGCGCCATTTGGAAGGCGAAAAACGGAATACGGACCCCCACTTGAGTAAACATTGATTTGTAGAACCAAATCCAGTCGGCAACTCGGAGAGCGTGGAAATTGAGCTCATACAAGCGCTCATGAGGAGCCGGGACGAAGACGTCGTAATTGGCCTCCTCGTCGGTCCCTTCGCACAAGTACTCATTTTGACGGAACTCGGTGAGCTCCTCCTCGCCCATTTGGTTGGGAGAGTCCTTTACATCAGAAACAACCCAGGCGTAGGGGTCATACGCCGCGGGAGAAGGGGAAGCCCGGGAGGCGGTGCGAGCCATACCTACATGGGGGGACCATCCAGTCAGTCTAAGAGGTCGGGTGCTCGGAACGAATACAGAAGCTACCCCCACACTACTCCCCAACTAAGGCTAAACACGATTAAAAAGTAAAAGGTCCAAACAAAGTCACACTAAGAATGGCAATCCCCCCCTAGGACCTAAGATCAACCATCATGCAAGATAAACACACAGCATGCACAAAAGAAGTCATGGCCGAAGCAAAAAATGACAAAAGGACAAAGGAAATTACCTGTGTTGATGACAAAAATCTGGAAAGAAGGCAGCAACAAACACCCTGGAATTGATAAGGAAGAAGAAGATGGAGGACGACAGAATTGGAATCAGAGGAGATGATCGCCGAATAAATCCCAAAAGTGCTACTAAACAGTTTTAAAACCACCATCAAAGGGAGCGCGAAAGTCGAAGGGCATATCAGTCTTTGCACAAAGGGTTTTAAACCCATTATGAACATTTAATGCTCGACGCAAAAAACGAGGCAGTAACCAATCACCCCAACAACAAATAGGCACGCGCGAAAGGGGCACGTCCTCCCCACGGACGTCCGAATTAGCGACAACACAAGAGGTCAAGGACGTCGCGTCACCACCAGCCCACGCGGCTGTTGCTCACGCGTCGGGGGCACTGTTACGGCCTGACCCAAGAAAGAACTTGGGCCTTCCCGACCCGAACACCACCCGACCTCAACGGTCAGGTGACCCGACCCTGTCCGACCCGCGCATCCGTCCGGGACAGCTGGCCGCCACAGCGGTGCAAGGAAGCTTCGAAGAAGGTGGGTTCAGCCCTCCTGGGGCCCACACCTGACATGGTATATAAGGGAAGGGTCCTACCCTCCCCCAAGGTACGTCATACTTTCCACCTAACCTACTCCCCACCTGCATACTAGCTGACTAGAGCGTCGGAGTGTCTTTGCAGGTGGCACCCCCTCTTTCCTTCCACAACAAGAGCTCGGCTACCCGGCAGATCCGAACCCAGCACGACCACGACCGAAGCGTTCACATCCCCTCGAATATTCACCCGAATTGTCCGGTAACCGACCACCGAACAATATTATTTTAAATAAAATATATTATTCAAAAAATATTAAAAATTTATTATTTTGCATTAATAATATTAAAAATATATTATTAATTTTTTTTAAAATAAGATTTTCTTTTCTTTGGTTCATCAAATAATATAACAACAAAAAATTTTAGGCAATGAAATGTACTAAATAAATATTATATTCATTTATTTTTATATTGCATGTAAAATGAATAACTGATGTTTTAAAAAAATAATTACATGATTTTATCTTATCAAATTATAATAAGTGAATAAAATGCATGGAGCAATGGAAGATCATCCATGGTAGAGGCAAAATAGAATAGATTCAAGAGTCTTTAAATTTGTTGTCGGATCAACAGTAAAGATGTGTGAAGATATCAAATCGGTAATAATGGAGTAATAGAGAAGTTTTGTTTCTGATAGTATTCGACGAGGGGTTTAGTTTTTTTTGTTCTCTTTTTTTTTTTAAGTTTGTGCCCGCTCTTTTATTCAGGCCATAATAATAATAAATAAACTCAATTTACCTAGTAAATTTTTATAATAGACTAATTTATAAGGAGTGTTATTTTTGTGGTTTTCTTAAATAGAAAATAACCAAAAGTCCAAAACTGAAAGTCCGAACCCCACCCACTCTTCCTCACCCAAAGCTCACCGCAGGTGCATCTGTTCCACAGTCGCGCGTTGGTTGCTCGTTCCGCTGCCCTCGCCTCCTCCTTTCTCTGCTTGTGCCTCTGCTCCGCCGCCACCTTCTCTTCTGCGCCTCTTTGCTCCGCCACCTCCTCCTCTCTCTGATCAAGTTAGGTTAGCTTTTTCATTTTTATCTAAAGCTGTTATGTTCACTTCAATCTTATTGATGATGATTGATGAATGAATGAGAAAAAGAGAGATGCAAATTATGTGTTGAATTAATGTTCCTGATCTAATTTACTCCTTTATCAGTTTATCTTTAACCTAAATCCATTTGGCTTTTTATGCTCCTAATCGCAGAAAGTACAATCTAATTTAGAAAAATGAAGCAACGGAAGATACTACTTATTCTTTTTCTTTCCAGTCGTCTTTTTAGAATCCTTCTTTTTTGACGTGCTGTTGTTACATTCAGTTCAGATTTGAGCCTTCTTCAATTATCAACGACAAGTGAACAGGGTACTTCACATGGAGTTTCATCATTTATCTATGAACTCACTGTGCTTGGTTATTTCGTGTTTGTATTCTACTTATCTGACTGGCTTTCTTTCTTTCTCATTTAATAGCTCTTCGTAACTTAATCTGCACTATCGGTTCGAATTTTATATAGTCTTGTAGCTAATAATATTCATTCAAGGCACAGTCATTACATGTGGTTATTTGAAGTGTCCTTGCTTGGGTTTCCTTACATCAGCAAGCCCAGTTTTCACCATTCTGTCTTTTGCCTTTCCTCGTAGGATTTCGGCAACAATGTCATCTCTCGGCACGTCCAAGGGGATTCTTGAGATTGCTAAGTTTGGGGTCTATGTCACTGTCCCCATTGTTCTTATGTATACTTTCGCCAACAATACCAAGAACCTTCAGAAATTCATGGGAAATGTAATCTCCTTGTCCCTTGCTGCCCTTTTCAATAAAATTATGCTTATGACACCAAATGTTTACTTTTCTTGCTTCTTGTTTAACTGCTTGATTTGGGGTTTGGAACTGTTTGAAAGTAGAAAACCTTCGGTGTTGGTGTTGTGGGGATGAAGAGGTTTCGATTTGCTGCATCTTTGACAGCATGGTTACCGTTTGAGTAGGGTTTAGTTATGGACTCATCGCTCCCTTCCTGTTTTCTGAGGACCAAAGTAGTCTTAAATATGATATATGCTAACACAGACATGCCAGTGCATGCCCGCCCCAATAAGCAATCCTTTGGTCAAACAGGAAATTGTAGGTGCATGATTGGCATAACTGGTTAATGATTAGTTTATTGGATCAAGCTCCTCTAAAGTGAGGAAGTTGTTAAAGTGAGAAAGTGAAAACTTAATCATCCTTGAATCAAGATAATGGGGCTCACACATAATAAAATTACAAATTCAATGGTGGTTAACCCCTTATTTTGTCACTTTACAATTCTCCTCACTTTAAAGGATCTTTTTCCAAGTTTATTACAGTTATATCACTTTAGAATAAACTATAAAAATCAGTTGAGATTACTTTGCTTTGAGAATGGTTGAAATTTGAAGATGTGAATTCAGATCTTTATAGCATTTCACTTCTATTTAAATATGCTATTAAAGACAGAGCAGCTGCCAATACTTTCTGTTTGTCACATTATTTATAATCTGCACTGCATGATGAAATGATGATACCTTTGAATTCTTAATTTCTTATCATTTTGTCTTGCGAGCATGAATGCCATGTGGTAAAAATTATTGACTACTTGTTTTATCTTTTGCTTGTCTTGTAATGTAATGTTACAGAAATCATACATCGAATATCCCCCAGAGGCACCAAGGCCGCCATCACCAGAGGAACTTAGGGAGAAGGCTCGCGAGCTGGCTCGTAAAAGGAACAATCCATGATTCTCCTTCTATTTGGTTGTGCTCTACTTGTTACGGCTCAATAGTATTGATATTATACAATACATATGGTTGTGTAGTGATAATTTGTAGGGTTTAGCTGTGTTCAGGTTATCAATTAAGAAAGTTTTTATAGAAAAAGATGCAAAGTTTAATTTCTAAGACATTTGTTGTGTATTTATTAAAATAAAAAGTTTGAAAAAATTTATACTAGTAATTTTAATATGTGCCTTGATTAGCTAAATTTTTTTAATGAAAATACCGTTTTGTTTTTAATGGAAAATTATACAAACAAACTTGTTCATAATTGAACTACTTTTGCATATTAGATGAAGGAATGCGCCCGCTATAGCTTAGAACAAAAACTGAATAAAATCTTAATGACTTATATTCATAACTTTTGTTGAGTGATAGATGTTATTTATTGGAAAAAGTCGAAGATATTTGGATAGGATGAACCTTCCTCCATGAAAGTCCACTAATGTGATATTTGAAAATTTGTGAATTTTATCTATGTATCCAATTATATTTAAAGGGGAAAAAAAAGGATCCATATTTAAAATTTGGGTGAGTATATAGTTAAATAGGTTCTTACAATTTTTTTCTTCGGGAGATTGATTGCAAACAACGATCTAAATATCTACTTTCAGGAAAGAACGCTGAAAATGTGAAGATAAAATTTTACAGAAAATGCTATCTTTTAACATTGTAATCCTTTTCTTTATAACGTTTTCTCTACAACGAACAGAAAGAGTGGGAAAATTCTCCCTCAACTGATGCAACAAAATAATAACATAATAGGGAACTAAAAGAGTATCTCTCAGAATCAGAGATGAATCTTCGCAACCTAACTGAAAATGATACGAGAGATTAACATTTCACACAAAAGGGTATCTGTGAAACTGAGGTTTGATTGGTTTGGTGTAAGAGCGTCGCATTTTTAAGACTTTGCTACAGGAAATTGTGAATGAACTTATAGAAACATTCTAGATGAGAATTTTTCTTATCATGTTTCTTATGAATGACAATCCTGAATCCTCCATCTTTGCTTTATTCTTATTACCATAAACTGCAGATCATCCACATTCACATATGTGGTCTTTTTTATTAGATTCATCATAAGCTAAACTATACACATTTGAACCTTGGCATCACTAGACTTTTTCACATGATACGCTTGCATATGGTGATGCCGTCCCCAAATGGAGCAAGCGAAATCTGGACTCGAGAATCGGCTGCAATTTGTTTGTTGAATTCGATTGTCAGATGCCTGCCAGGTCTGTAGAATTCCGGAGTCTCATTTTCATTCTTCGCAACAGAGCCTCCCCAGAGAGTGTTATCATAGACTACTATCCCACCAACCTTCAACAACTTCAATAGCCTCTCATGGTAATTCCAATAGTTAACTTTGTCGGCATCAACAAATGCATAGTCATAACTCCCTTCATTCTCATGCTGCAATAACAAGAAGGATCACTTTAACCATAAAGAACATTTAACAAAAACCAAACCCCCAAATCACTAAATTTTTTAGAGCAATGAAAAATAAACTTGTTTAACCCTTCATAAAACCTACAAAAATGGAGAAATTTAAGATTCTCACATCAGTCAAGAGCTGATCTAGAATCGGCAAAGCCTCGGACTCCACAAAGTTAATCTTGTGCTCAACGCCGGCTTTCTTAATTATCGGTAATCCGATTTCATATGCATCTCGATCTATATCAATAGCGGTTATCTGCAGGGAAACAACATCTTTGTCAATTCAAATGAATTTCACCATGAACTAGTTCAATAAGGCTCAAATATAATACATAAAATTCAAAGTTGCACTCTACCTTCCCATCCTCAGGAATCGAAAGCGCTGTCAGTAGAAGGGAGTATCCGGTGAAGACTCCGATCTCGATAGTCTTCTTAGCATTTACTAGCTGTAGAAGCATGGTAATGATCTGACCTGCATCCGGTGCTGTAGCCATTAATTTCCTGGCAAACACAAAAAGTGAAATGTGATTCAACAATCAGCATGTAGATATGTAAAACATGCAGAATTACATTGGAGAAGTCAATGTTATTTGATAAAAAAAGAGTAAAATGTTTCTGTCATATTCTTTAAGAATTAATAGAACTACTAGTCGTTACTACTAGTCTTAAAATATGTATGGCAAGAATTAATAGTGTTGTAAAGAAGTTTTAAAGAACAATCTCTGTAAAATAAAAAAGGGCATACCTTGGATGATTAGCAGTTACATCCCTTAACTCCTTGAGAGGCTCTGGCTCACGTGGGAAAACACTAGATTCCAAAATATACTACCATATCCATAAACAAATTCAGATGATGGAATTGAAGTCATACAACTATAGTGTATATCTAGCAACTTGGAAAAGAGATCAATGGGACTATGGAAGCAATAATACCTTGTACAACTCTTCAGTTTGCAATAAACCCTTTGATGCCATTGTCCTCAAACTACATACATCAATGAATATGAAAGTTTAGATCATGAGTGTGTAATCATTTCTAGATCATCATATAGCATGTTCTAGGTGTTAGGGAAAAACAAAGAGAGTCAAAGCCGGTAGTGGGAGCATACTACAAAAATTTACATGGAGAGTGATGGGAAGAATAAAGCACTATTGATACTTTATATCAAGACACATTCACAATGGTAATACCAACAAATGGTTCAATAGAAAGAGAATAGACACTAATATTTAACATGGAAAAATTTTCTGGTGGGACAAAAATTTATGGGCCAACCCGATATTCACAGTATTTAAAGATACAGCAACAACAAAGTATTATCTCACTATGTGAGATCAGTTACATCGATCTAATAACATCATTAAGTCCTATAATGTATTATGTATACAATGAGACTGTTTGTACGTAGACCTTATTTGACCACCACATCTATTGTCTTTCGGGTATTTTTTTACCTTTCGCCTCTGTCTACCTTCCATCTCATCTACTCTATTAACTCTATGTTTTACCGATCTTCTTTCCATATGTCCAAACCACCTGATATGAGTTTCTACCAATGGAACATTCTGCTAAGATTAGATGTGTTTTTACTACAATTTAAATATAGTGTATCCTAGTAAAACTTTTTTCTAATATAATTTATAAAATCTAATGAACATTAGAGAATACCAAAAACCCAGTATATATTATTCAGTACATTCTAGTTGTGCGACAGATTCCTTAGGATATTACACTCACTATGAGAGCTCACTCTCACAAAAAGGCTTTTTATTTTTGCTTCTTCTCTCTCGGTGGTTTTAAGAGCTCTATTTGTAGAGAAAGGAGCTCACCTCGTGCCATTGTCACCAAACCACCTAACCAATCTATTCCAAGACTTTGAATTCAACAAAGCCTTGCAATGTTGCCTGGCAATGGCAAAATGAGAGCCAAGGATCAAAACTAGGTATGTTCTATGCTGATTGAGAATAGATATACCGAGGCACTTGAAATTTAAAAATGTCCATATCAAATATCACAACCATGTTTTTGTGTTTCTTATACATAAAAATCAGCTACTAAATCAATTCTCTCTTTATAAAATCATAAAAATAGATTGAATAACATATGTATTTATACATAAATATATAATGGTTAATTTAGTGGCTGATATATATATATATATATATATATATATATATATATATATATATATATATATATTTTGCACATAGCATTTTTGTTTTGTATCACACATGTTTCGGGTTAAATTTATAGTTTCCTCTATAAATCGTTTATTGACAATTTAATCCCAAAATATATCATGACACCGACAAGAGAGCACAAATGATGAATTAATGATTGACCGTAAAAGTCATAGCTAATTCGTGTTGTTCCAAAACATAGGGCCATAGGGGTATGAGTGTATCGCCAAAACCTTCAAAAATCAGACGGAAAACCAAATTTCTTTTATTTAAGACAAGAGAAACGTTGTCCGTGCCTGCCAAGTTAGTTCAAAGAATAAAGAGAAAGCATAAGATAGTTTGAAATACTTATCACAATTCAGAACTGAGAAAATGAGAGAGTTGTGTTGGTGTGGGGGGCAGTTGACCTCAGAGTTGATCTTCAGGATGGCGACTGATGCTTTAGCGCATTTGTTAGCTCATTCGTTTTGCAGAAAAGTTTTCTACTTGTGGTGCTGTGTGGGTCCACCAACATAAAATACTAAAATAATAAAACTCAGGAAAATGGAATTCATATTATTTTTTGGGAATAATCTTGTATACTTTTAGAAATAAGTAATTCGGAATTTTTTCATTTAAATAAATTAAGTATTTTCCAATGCATGTATTTTTCAGAAAAATATATTTTTACATTTTATTATACATCTTGTTTACTATAAAAATAAGAAAGAGTAAACTACTAAAAATACATCTAAATAATTTTTTCCTTACAAAAATTTATCCAAAATTTATTATCGACAAAAAATACCTTCAAATAATTTAAAAACGTGATAAAAATATTCATAAAGAATATTATTTTTTTGTAGGTGACAAATGGCTTTTATATTTGATGAACCAGTTATACATTTGATCCAAAATTTAAATAACTGTTTAAAAAATACACACAAAAAAATATAAAATTTGATCTCTATATTTTTATTTTATTTTTTAAAATTATTATTGATCATTGACAAAAAAAATCACAAAAAATATATATTTTATAAAAAATTACCAAATTTTAAGAAATATCTCATTTTTCTAATCATGCTTGTAAAAATCACATTAAAATTTAATTTTTAAAATATTTTTGAGAATACATATTTAATGCTGGGCATTTTTATTACGTTTTTTAAATTATTTGAGGGCATTTTGTCGATAACAAAATTTGAATACATTTTCGTCAACAACAAAATTATTCGGATATATTTTTGGTGGTTCACCCAATAAAAAAAGTATATACATTACAACACTAAATGAGATTACTATAAAAAATTTAAAACGAATCTCAATTGCAAATGAGACATATATAGTTTAAAAAAAAAACATATCTCATATATAGATGTATTAATATCTCGTTTGTAGTAACAACTAGTGACAGAAAATTTTGATAATGGGATAAAGTATATATAACATGATAATAATTTTTATAATAAAATATTATATTTTTATAAAAAAAATTAATTATCAAATTATCTATTATAAATTTGAGTATAAATACATATATTAACTTATTTTTATTGTGTATTTTATATTTTAAAATTTGTATTTTAAAATTTACTCTGTACAAGTGTTTATTTTATATATACGTAGCATAAATTGTTGTTATAATTATATTTTATTATTGTAAAGTATAATTAGGTTTCAAAATATCTAATTACAAATTAAAATACTAAAATAGTAATTTAAATAATAACACATAATTTAATTTTTAATTTTTTATATTTCGTATTTTAAAACCTTAACAATATAATAAAATGTCTTTTTTTTGTATATGTCGTTAAACAATCATTTAAAAATCAACTTTCATACAATTAGCTCTTTGATGATATTTATAGTTGAAAAAAATGTATTCAATTAGTGTAGTTATTATAAAAAAAAACTAAAGCTAATTTCAAAAGAAGAAACACAAATGGATAGATAATATTCTTTCGAGTCGATTTCTAAGAAAGAACATCAATCTTATTTAAATGTAAATATTGATCATTATAATGGACATCTAATATGAAGTTCTTAAATTGACTATTAAGTGTCGAAAGTTGAATAAAAAATTATTATGGAGTCAAATTTAATAATTTAGTGGGGGCAAATAAATATTATTATTATATACTACTCAATAAAATTCCAATAATTTTAAGTGCTGCAAATATCACAAGCAATTTTTTTATTTTTAAATTTTTGATTTATTTTTCTTTAATTTTCTAAATTTTTTTTCATCTCAAGAGACTTAAAAATAGTTTATAATCCAGACAACTTAACTCATATCTTAATCCAGATTACATTCTTACAAATTTGAGGTAGTTCATATACCTTAACTAATATCTTTTAACTAGATCTCAGAATTTTTAAAGAGTATTGGAACTCAACCTTACAAATTCTACTGTAATTGATTTAGTAATGATATCTAATCTTAAGAGTATTTGATTTAATTTGAATCATCCTAGGAGATTAGGCATTTAAAATTAAGGGTAAAAAACGTATATGAGTAAAGGAGAGTTTAAAATTACCTAAATCAGCCAAACAAAATTCTGATACATCATTCTACCAAAGAATAAATTAATGTAATTCGAATCAATATAATTCGAATTAGATTTGTATGTAATTCGAATTGATATAATTCGAATTACTTGAAAGCATTGACAACACGTAAATTCGAATCAATATGTCACGAATTATAAATTTAGAGTTCGAATTGTATCAATTCGAATTAGTAGGGAGACGTGCTTTGAAGGGAGTTCGAATCAAGTTGATTCGAATTACTCCCTTTTCATAACAAATTCTAATAAAATTTTTTAATAAATTTATTTAAATTATACTACAAAAAATATTTTATTCTATGTAAAATAATTTAAAAAATGGCTTAAAAAATATTAGGAGTACTATAAAAATTTGTAATGTTCTAATGACTTAGGTACTCAAATTTTAAATAAAGTACTCTACATAGTCAATAATAATTTAGAAATTAAAGAAAATATTTTATTCCATACAAAACAATTAAAAATATATTTTATTAATTTTTTCACACATATTTCCTGTCATTATATTGCCATTGGAATCCTCATATATTTCTAATTTCTCAACCTAACCTTCACAAATTCTAACACAATCTTCATATAATTTTACTTGAGATATGTGTCTCATATTTTGTGATTTGTATAAGTGAGTCAATATATATAAATGGGTAATAGACGTATCAGTACAAGTTTTATTATTGACTAATGATAATTCTATTTATATTAATATAGAGAGTAAATCAAATAAATATTTAAATTATTGGTCTCTAAGATTTGAAAAAAAATATTATTCTTCGTTATAAATATGTTTATTATATTTTTTTTAATTTTTAAAAACTGTTTTACCAAACACAATTATAGTACTTGTGCTTATTAAAAACTATTTTTAATGTGATTTTACCAAACGCAAGTGTTGTAGCTTTTAAAAAGTCGTCTTTTAAAAGACAGCTTTCATAAGCTACTCTTAAAAAGTAAAAGCTTTACCAAACCAAGCCTTATTCAAATTATATGGTGAGCAATTCGAATTTTATACAATACTCTTCTACCCATTCTTGATAGCTCATGAATATTTTTTAATAAATTTATTTAAATTATACCACAAAAAAATATTTTATTGTATGCAAAATAATTTAAAAAATATTTTTTAAGCTATTTTTTTAAAATTATTTTGTATTGAATAAAATATTTTTTGTAGTATAATTTAAATAAATTCATTAGAAAAATTTATTAGAATTTGTTACGAAAAGGAAGTAATTCGAATTATATCGTTTCGAATTACTACTAGTTTCGAAAATAGAGTAATTCAAATCAACTTGATTCGAACTCCCTTCAAAGCATGTCTCCCTACTAATTCGAATTGATACAATTCGAACTCTAAGTTTATAATTCGTGACATATTGATTCGAATTACGTGTTGTCAATGCTTTCAAGTAATTCGAATTATATCAATTCGAATTACATACAAATCTAATTCGAATTGTATTGATTCGAATTACATTAATTTGTTCTTTGGTAGAATGATGTATCGAAATTTTGTTTGGCTGATTTAGGTAATTTTAAACTCCCCTTGGTTCATATACGTTTTTTACCCTAAAATTAAAGTATAATAAATGTATTGTTAATTACTATAACAAATAAAACTCTATTATTATATTCATCTTAAAAATATTTCTATTGATAAATATGCAATAATTATAATTATTAGAAATTTTTAGAATGAATCAGTTCAATTGCTATATCTTTATATGTATTATTTATATATGTAATTTAATAAATAAGATCTATTAATCTTTATCTATTGAAGACCATATTATATATATATATATATATATATATATATATATATATATATATATATATATATATATATATATATTGATCTATTTTAGATTATTAATGTCCCTTTTAATAATTTTATGACAAAAAAAATTTATCTTTTAATATTATAATCATTATCATAATAATAGATCTCTAAATTTAATCAAATATTTTATTGTATTAAACTTTTAATTGAATAATACATATAATAATAATAACAACAACTTATTTGATATATGTGGAATTGTAGTGAAACTACTTATTCAAAATACATTCTTCCTTATACCATTATTTTTCCTTTTCTCCATCATGTACTCCGATCCACGATGAATTATGAAAGATTGACGATTGTTTTGGTGAGAAAATACAAGCACTTACGTCTATCATTAGGGTCAGCACGTTGGTATTTTTCTTTTAGAGTAAAGGACATTTTCGTCTCTGACCTTTTTTTTTACGGACATTTTCGTCCTCAAGGAATAGAAAATATATTCAAGTTCCTGACCCCTGAAAAAACGTGGACATTTATGTCCTTCCGTTGAATTCAGCCGTTTGCACTGAACGGAAAAGGATGAGCTGGCAGAGGTGGCGCTGAGGTGACCGTAACGGAGGACAGGTGGCATGGAGCATTTCGTAACAGGACGTATAAGTCCCTGGAGACGGAACATTTCGTAACAGGACGTATAAGTCCCTGGAGACGAAAACGACGTCGTTTCGTATCCTCCCCCATCTGCCCTTTTCTTCTTCCTTCTTGTCTTTTCCCTTCCATTTTTCTTCCTCAGCCCCTGCCTCCATCACCGCCGCACAGCCGCGCCTCCATCAGCCACCATCAACGCCGGCGACCTCATCCTTCCTCTCTTTTCGCGTCTTCTTCCCTTTCTCACTCCTTTACTCCCATTAGTCTCTCTCTCTCTCTCTCTTCTCACTTTCTCTCATCTCTCTCTGCTAAGCTGACCCTCCCATTTTGTTTCAAGCATGTAGCAGGTGCTTGTCACACACTAATACTCTATAACTAGCATGAGGCCCCTCAAATGTATCTTTCAATGTGACTTGCCACCCCATTGCCTTGGCAATGTCTTGAAATCCAACACATAGTCATTATCATAGGTTCTTGGGTAGGTGTCAAATGCTTCACACCTAAATTATAAAAATTGCAAAATATTACAAAACACTAACAAGATTGTAAAAGTAATTTGGGAGAATTGATATAGAGGCTCTTTCAGTACATGGAATTTGTGCTACTAACAGGAACAACATTCATAACCCAGCCATCAAATATCAGAAAATGTGTATATATCGTGGAATGAAGTTAAGTTCATGTTTACCTTTTGCCCTTTTGCCAATATCAGAAAATGGTGCTGGACCATTGTCCATAATGGTTCAGAATAAATGTATGTATTCCTGTACATCATCATAAACGGATTAGACAACGTTTAGATTAAGAGGAACAAAAGAGTTGGAAATGTAAAAACAGTTAAAAGAATAGCGTTATTCCAACGCACAACAACTAAAAGCCTAAAATTATACGAACTTCTTCAACCCTTGTACAAAGATAAAGGACATGAGCTACTCAACAAGAGAGAGTTCAGTATCGTTTCATAGAAATTCACATGTTTGTTAGGCCACCAGCAGTCAAATTTCTAACTAATCAATGCTGCTGCAAACCTGAGAAAGCACTCAAAAAGAATGGAACATCATGAGCTGGGAGCTGGACCTGCCAATCCCAAAAGGCAACATCTTATTTGTGGCCAATTGCAGACCAAGCGCCGCAACCAAGCCATACGCCATCATCCCAACCAAAGGAAGAGGAACACCTATCAAACACAAAACATAAAAATGTCACTCACACATTCTTTCAAACACATTGCCTGCAAATAATACCCTTCACACCACAAAATCCAGAGACCAAAAAGAATCACACATAAAACAACAATATGGCAAACACACACATCAAGCCAAAATCCTAATAGAATCAAATCATAGAACAGTTCAATTGCAAGCACCATCGAATAGTTGCAACACATTCAAGAGAAGGCAAGTGGCGGGAACCTTGGTTTCCTGGTCGGGTTCTGCGGCGGAGCATTTGAGAGGTGGCGGCAACCTCATACGCTGCATGACGTCAAAGAGGCCCAAGCTCTGGTGGTTGGGAGCACGGTGGTGCCAAATGGGTACAAAGGAACGAAAAGACGATAGGGACATGAGAAGGTGAAAGTGGCTATGGTGGTGGAAGCTTCTAGTTGCTTAAGCTTCTAGTAGCTTCGCCAGCGTTGATGGTGGCTGACGAAGGTGCCGCTGTGCGGCGGTGATGGAGGCAGGGGCCGAGGAAGAAGAATGGAAGGGAAAAAGGACGAGGGAAGAAGAAAAGGCAGAGAAATTGGGGGAGGTTACAAAAACGGCGTCGTTTTTGTCTCCAGGGACTTATATGTCCTATTACGAAATGCTCCATGCCACCTGTCCTCTGTTACGGCCACCTCAGCGCCACCTCTGCCAGCTCATCCTTTTCCGTTCAGTGCAAACGGCTGAATTCAATGGAAGGACATAAATGTCCACGTTTTTCATGGGTCAGGGACTTGAATGTATTTTTCATTCCTTGAGAACGAAAATGTCCGTGAAAAAAAAGGTCAGGGACGAAAATATCCTTTACTCTTTCTTTTATGTGTAGAATAGTACTATTAATCCTTAGAACTAAGATTGACTTAAATCAGATGATATACTAATTTAAATATTTTAGATATTCTCTCCTTAAACATTTATTATTAGAGATCACTACTAAATTAGTTACAATAAAATTTGTAAATCTGCGTTTGAAAATTCTTTGCAGCTCCTAATATTTTAATCAAAGATATTAGGTTAGGTATATGAACTATATCAGATTTACAAAAATGTAATCAAAGACTAAGATATGAACTAGAAATGTCTAAATTACAAAATGTTTCAACTCTTTTTTGAGATAAGAAGGGTAAATAAAGAAAATAAAAAAAACTTAAGAGAAAATAATTGTTTTTAATTTTTGCATCCCTTCGTTCTTATTATCTTCTAAGGTTTCAAAGTCTTAAATTTATACTTATCAAAGCCTTAAAGACCAATTAAAGATGCAATAAAGATCCGTTAGAAATTAATTTTTTTTTCTGTCACTTATTTTTTGATATGGATATAAAAACCAATTTCGTTAGGTAACTAACAGGAGGTTCAACCAACTTCTACTAATTTTTATTGGGCTGAACTCCAAAACCTACTACAACAAAAAAACATCATTTCATTTACTCATCTTTACCATAATTCAAATATCACTTTTCACCTTTCCCTTTTTCACCACCACAGTTGCGCCGTTCATCTTCTCCTCTTTTTCACCAAATTGTGTCGTTGACCCTCCCTCACACACCGTCTCTATCGCTGACCCTCTCCTCCCACTCCGATCGATGCTGTCGCCGAAGTCCACTTAGTGGTGTCGCCATCTACCTACCAGTTCCGGCAACACCGCCGTCCATCCAGAAGCCGTATTTCAAAAGAAAAGAATAATGATAGGAAGATATACATACACAATATTCAAAGAATAATGATATAACTAGGAGCATGTGAAGGAAGATAAACAAAATCGACAAAAAGAAAAGAGGGTGGGATAAGCTCTGTGAGAAAATGTCTTCCTCAACATCAAAGAAAAGAAAAGGAAAAGAGGCAACTAGTTCTTCATTCGATTCAACAAGATTCAAATCTAAATTTCATGAGGATTGATTTACTGATTGGGAATCCTCACAAGTGGCTGTTCTTGAAATTGGTTTCCAACTAGAGGAAGACTAATATCTTGAAATCCAAAGTAAGATAACAAGAAGAGGGTGGGATAAGCTCTGTGACCCAACCCAAGGAGTTGGACTATTGATCATTCAAAAGTTCTATACCAATGTATGTATGACTGATGTTGAGATAGAAAAAGAAACACCCAATTGTAAAAGCTTTGTAAGAGGAAAAGTTAATGATTTTAGCCCCCCCCCCCACACATTCGCAAAATCCTCTGCCTTAGAGCCCTTCTTCTTCTTCTGAAGCACCATCTTATGAAAAGGGAGTTAAAACAAACCCAAGGCTCGCAGATGTGATCACCAATATTTGTGAGACAAATAAAGACTGGAAGTATGATGCCGAGTGGAGGCCCAACCAATTGAGAAAAAGTGATCTCATCCCAGTGACTAGGGGATGGTTTGAATTTATGTGGAGATCATTAATTCCTTCGTCCAATAACTTTAAAGTGACTATTGAGAGAGTTGTTCTCGTTCACTCTATTATGCAGGGGGAGGAAGTGAGAGTTGACAAGCTCATCCCAAAGGGCATATATCATATTACAGAGAGTGGAGCTTCAAGGACATATCTTGAATTTCCAAACTTGATTTATCGACTATGCAAAGCTGCAAAGGCAGTAATTAGACAAGATGTTCCCATCCCTATGGAAAGACCAATCACAGTAGCAAGCACAAGAAAGGTTTTGAGATGGATCCCTCACCGTCAAGCACAAGTCCAAGAAGAGGAGCAAGTACCACAACCACCTCCTCCTTCACCTCCTACTCCTTCACCACAACCCCACGGACGGGCACATCAAGCTGAACCAAGTCAACATTTGGAACCTTTGGCCCCCTATGGTTAACCTTGAGCAATTGTATGCTGAGTTCCAAGGCTTCCGATTGGACATGTTGGACATAACATCATATCTATGTGCCTCCATTGTGCAGGTGCATCCGAATGTCCCTCATTTGAACGTTGTCATCGAGAATTTGCACGCCAAAGGGTGGAGGCGGAAAATAAAAGGGTATGGGAGCAGCAGTCGTAAGGCAAGCACATCAACGAGCATATCAAGGGAGGTAGCAACCAAGGACTCCTAAGGGACATGTTGAGACTGATGATGAAGATGATGACAAGTGAAGATCCTTAGTGAATTCACATTTTATGATGGTTGGTGGTTTTCTTTAAATTCTTTCTTCTTTGTATTTTGGTTTTATCTTTTGTTTCTACAATATTGTATTGTCTTTCCTTTACCTTATGTCTATGTCCTATTGAGTCCCGCATTGCACTACCTATGCTTACTACTATGCTTATCTTCTAAGATTTCTGTACCTCATGCCGAAAGAGTTGTTTGGTGGAGAAAATGTTAAATCTAATGAATAAAGTCCTCTTATTAATATGGTGGTCCATAACCGTGTGATTACATTCTATGGATTATGGTGAAAGTTTAATGATCTTGAAGAAAGAGGAAGAATGATTCTCCATGAGCAGAGGCTTAAAAAAGTATTATGAGGTCTCTAAACAAAGAAAAAGAAGATCCTTGACTTGAATTAAAAAGAAAAAGAAAAAGAGAGAAAACAAAAGAAAAGAAAGAAAAACAAAAAGATTAAAAGAAAATCAAAGTTTCAAAACTCAGAGCATCAATGGTTAAAGAGATCAGTTATGTGTCTGTGGTGTTGATTGTCCAAGGATAAGGCTCGGGTAATTTTCGTGGGGTGCCTCATCACCCAGTAGTTTGGGCCAACTGGTCTGGAATTTTCGATCGAAAGTCCACAATCAAGAGTTTCCTTGAGACAAAATATTTAAAAGTCCAAAGAGGCTCTAGACATCAATGTCTGGGAATTTAAAGTCTTTAGCTATATGCTTGTGGTACGATCGTGTCAAAGAGAGACTTGTGTAACTAGATCCATGAGGTACTTTATCACCTGGTAACTTAGGCCAACTGGTCCGAGATTATTGATCGAAAATCCACTATCAAGAGTTGCCTTGAGATGAACACTTAGAGTTGTCAACCAAAATGATCTTTCTATCATAAATAAAAGATTCAAGGATCAATCAAAGCTAAAAGAAAACGATATCATAATATTATTCGGGCCTCAGTTCTAAAGGATCCTTCACTCTCAAGACTTCAAGATTCATTAAGCAAGAAGAGAATCCATTTATAATCACATAACTTGCTAAACCCCATTATCAAGAGGAACGTGAGCTTCAAGAAGATTCAATTCTCCTTCATTCATTCAATTCTTTTCTTCTCTTCCCTTTTTCTTGAGGACAAGTAAAGTTTTAAGTTTAGTTTTTTGATGCGTTGGCATCGTTAGTTATTTTTCTTGTTTTAATTTATTGTTTTCTTAGGTTTAATTACATTTTTTATCTTCTAACCTTGTCACTTTTAAGTATCTTGCATAGAAGAAGGCGTGACACGCCCTAGAGAGCTACAACAGGGGGCATACCACACTTTGAATCAGGAAGCAAGGGCGTGCCACGCCCTGGAGAGGAGTCACCTGGCGTGCCATGCCAAGCACTATGCATGCCATGCCTTAGTACAACCAAGATGCAGCGTGCCATGCCCCATGAATAAGAGTATGGGCGTGCCACGGGAGAAAGAAAGTATGCCACGCTTTAATTAAAAACAAGTCCCTTGAGCAATTTATCAAGGAGGACATGCCATGCCAAGCACTGGACGTGCCATGCACTAGTCAATTCCAAGCCAACAAGGAGGGGTTTCCACAGTGCAATCTAAGCGTGCCTTGCTAAGATCACTTCCCTGGGAGCAATGCAATAAGGAGGGTGTGCCACGCCAAAGAATAGGCATGCCACGCCCTAGTCACTTCAATCCCTTAGAAGCCATTCATGTCAAGGGCGTGCCACGAGACAAGAGGGCATGCCATGCCCTAGAAAAGTCAAGCTCCTGGAGCCATTCAAGAAAAAGGGCATGCCACGCCCTAGCCCAACAAGCCCCTGGGAATATCTTCCAACCCAAGCGTGCCACGAAGAGTCACAGGCGTGCCACACTAGACCATGATTGCCTTGTCTAGTGTTGATTCATCACAAGTCCATCCTTCAAGATTTGATTTTGAATTGAAGATTAAAGAAGATTCTCTAATTAATTAGTTTTGAATTCCTTTTGATTCTGTTTTGAAATTTAAGATTTGAATTAGTTAGAGATTATCTTAATTATCCTGATTAAGATAATATTAGGATTTGAATATGAATTAGGAAAGCTGAGGTATAATAAGTGAATTACATTCACATAGAAAGGCATCTGGCTTCCTCCGCAGACATTTCATCTTTGAGTTTTTGCATTCTCCATGAGTCACTAATTCCTTGTCAAACGGTTAGAGACTCTATTTCTATTTTCTATGAATTATTAATCTAAGCTTACTTCTATTTTAAAGCTTGCATTGATCCGTTTATGATTGAGTATTTCATTCTTCATCCCTAAAGGATTAGTGGTGTCGGAAAGTGTGCTAATCCTGTTTTGAATTTGTTTACTGACTCGACAGATCTTATATCCGAATTATGTCTGAAAACACTTTCACATGGATTTCTAAATTGACTAGACATAGCATTTTTAAAGCATGTGATACAACACACGATTTTTTATTACCCTAGTTTTGAATACGTGACATATAATTTGGATTAGGATGATTTTTGAAAATTATGTTTTCGCATATGATTCAATTGGACAGGACTAGCTTGGATACGTGACATATAATCCAACCTGAGGACTACTCTTGACTCTTATATGGAATTGAATTGGTTTTTGCACTTAACCTTTTCGGTTAGTCGATTGACCAAGACATTGGCTATTGATTAATTGAGGAGAAACCGATGAGCCAAGGAATTTGAAATCGATGAATTAAGACTTGTGGTGAACGGTCCTTGTTTGCTTTGAACAGAGAAAATAAAGTTTAATTCTTCTAAAGACTTAAGCATCCCCAAACCTTTGACTTCTCCTCCAAACGTGCTGTCTCAAGCAATTCAAAACCCTAGTTTCAAATTTTCTCAAGCTTTTACTTTTCCAACAAGTCTTCAAGATTTCAACACTCAACAACTTTAGGTTTTATTGATCTAATTAGTAGTTTAACTTAATACTTGCATGTTCAATCTATTAATCCTCGTGGGAACGATAGTCACTCACCGTGGTAGTACTTGAACAATCCGGTTCACTTACTAGTATCCGTAAACTTCACTTTTCACTCATCAGATTGCGTGGCTGCAAATGGGTCGTCGATCGGAGCTCCAAATTGAGAGAAAGTGGATTTGAATGAGTGAAGTGAATAGTAAATAGGGATCTCTTCTTCTTTCAATCTCATGGCTCTATCTCTCTCTCTCTTTATCAAATTTATGGGGGGGCTATATCCCTCTCTTTATGAAACTTATGAAATTTAGGGTAAAAAATGGGGGTTGAGTCATGCCTTTTATCCCTTAAGTGAGGGGCAATTTTGTAATTTTTGTCCCTTGACCTCACCTAGGGTCAAAATCTTTAAGATACATGTTCCAATTTTTATTATAAATATTTTTATGGTTAATCCTATATACATAGTACCGGATAGACTTAAATCTGTACAATTAATTATAACGCTAGTACACATTTTTTCGCAATTAATTATATTTTCGCTTCCAAATTTATTTTCTAAGTTAAATTTTCACCGCTAAATTTTCAAATTATAAATTTCAAAATTTTCAACCCATTTTACTCATTTGCAATTAATTAATTAATTATCTATTTATTATTTATCTAGGTTTTACAGTCGTTGCCGCGCCCGCACCCTTGGTGCCATTGCTGCATCTGCCTAACCCTTGTTACATTCGCCCAAACTGACCTATCGCATAGTCGTTGCCTTCGCCCAAGCAGACCCATCATGCCATTGCTGCCCCCATGCAATTGCCTCCTCGCGTCGTCCCTATCCCTCGACCTAGTGCCGAACGTTCTCTCCACGAAGCAACAAAAATCAACACCAGGTAACAACGCTTGTGCCCAATACCTGAGATTTTTTTTTTCATTTTGTTTAAACTGCCTATTGGAGGGGAACAAGAAATTCATTTAATTTGGTGATTTTTCAAAATTTTATTTCTTTGTCAAACATGTGTTTCGTAGCTCTTTGGATGGATGTTTCTTTATATTGCAAATGGATGATTTTAAATTTTTGAAATGCTGATGTTTCATCATTATTGACGGATGTTTCTTTGATGTTTAGATTGATATTCTTTCTTGAAACAAGTGTTTTGTAGCTCTTAATATGGATGTTTCTTTATATTATAAATGATTATTTCTTTTGCTCTTAGCTAGATATTTCTTTTCATCATACATGGATGTTTCTTAGTATAACATTTAAAATGGTTACGACTTCGCAGATGAGAGAATAATCACATGGTTACTTGATTTTTCTTTGGTATTATATGAATGTTTCTTTTTATTGTAAATGGATGTTCGTATAGAAAATTTGGATTTATTTTGTTTATACTATGTGGATGTTTCTTTTTATTGCAGATGGTTGCTACTTAGTATAGGGTACTGGATGATTTTTTTATTTATTGATTTTCTAGATATTTCTTTCATAATAAATGGATGTTTCACTTACAATAATTCAAATATTTTTTTATTGGATGTTTCTTTCAGAGCAAAACGATGTTTCTTTGATAGCTTTTTATATGTTCTTTTTATGCATGTACAAAGATGAAAATTGCTATACTCATACTGAAGGAAAAATGAAGAAATGTATTAAAGCTTTGCTTGTTGATCCAGTGCCAATAATATGAGAAACAAGCATATTAAACCTTGTATAATCTGTTGCTTGCCATATTTTATTCTCTGACTTTATCATTTCGTATATGTTCTCATAGTTTTGATATTTTTCCTAAAGCTTGACATTAAAAGACGGTGATAATGTTAAACTTATTTAAATTATAAATTTAAAGCTGTGTCAAATATGAACCTTTGTTATTGATTAGCAAGCAAAATAATCTAACGAAAAAAATTGTCTTTAAGGGAACCTTCTTGCTGTGCAAATGTATGGCGAAGAGTAGTTAAAAAAGATATTTTTTTTGGAGTATAAAGATATTTTCTTGATGTCGGTTTATTTTTTTAAGCATGTTAGATTTACGAAATATTAGTTTTTTTTATTTAAACTTGGACGTTCAACTCAAGAGAGGTTTTTGAATTGATCTTTTATACAAATTAGATGTTTCATTTTGCAAACCCTATGATATTTTTTCTCATTTTTTTATATGCAATTTAATTTATTTTTGTTATAAATTGGTTGTTTTTCTCAAAAGATTATGAATGTTTCTTTTGTATTACTTAGATATATCGTTATGTAATGATATGTTATTTACCATTCTTGATTTGTGAATTAAGTTATTTTTGTAACAAATTTAAGATGTCTCTCAAAGGATTATAGATGTTTCTTTCTATATTAATTTGGATGTTTTTTCTATTATAATTCGCATGTTTCTTTCTATTATTATATACAGTAAAAGAAACATCCACAAAAATCTATAGTCCGTAAATGTCCCAAATAACAATCTAACAAATCCTCTAGAGTAAGAACTACTTAATCCTAAATCCAACTGTACATCATGAAAAAATTTGAGAATCCAAACTCAGGACATCAACCATCAACTATACATCATAAGCACAAATTACAACTCATAAGAAACTCATCCAAAAGCTATTTTTGGATGTCTTCTTCCTTTTCTTGTATGCTTTTTCCTCTGTAAATGTACAATAACAAAAAAATCTAAAATCTTTAACAAGAAATATTCGAAACACAAAAAAATGAAACATCCGACTTCTTCCTTTGGAATTACCACTCCTTCAGCATTAGTCTTGGTTGGAACTTGAGGACCATTCACAATGATCTTCCATATATTGTAGTCAATGAATTGAACAAAGATTCGCATTATTTCTTTCCAGTAAGTATAGTTCTTTCCGTTAAAGAAAGGAGGCATATTGTTTGACTGTCCCTCTGTAAGAGTGTAGGCCACAGTGTTTGCACCCAAGTTGTTAGCCATTGGACCTTTTCTCTAAGTTGTGAAGCTTGATTCTTGAGACCTAGCTCTAATACTAATTGAAGGTTCTTGATGACCTAGATAAGGGGGTTGAATCTATGACCTTCTTTTAAACTTGAATAATAAGTCCTTAAACTAGGAAATTCAACTTAGCTTATGTTCTGTCTGTGAGATATCATATGCAGGAAACAATTTTATTTTGGCTCATAAATCGTGAAAAACAGAATTACTGCAGGGAAGAAGAAGATGACACAACTATATATCCTGGTTCTGTTGCCTTGTGCAATGCAACCTACATCCAGTCTCCACTACAATGTTGGTAGAATTTTTACTATCATTTCATGTATTACATACATCAATTTTCAAGGATTCAACATAGTCCTATCAAGGACAAATCAAGCTCCAACATAAACTCCACTTGGCTAGGCAACTTCCTAGACTCTCAACACACTAAGTGCTTACCCAACTTAGCAAAGGATATAACTCATGGCTTTTCACTCCAAGTTCCTCTCTTTGCCTTTTCTCTCAATAGTTTTTTCTTAATGCCTTACACGAATGCCTTTTTTCCACTGAATAGAAACAAAAAAAAGATACAACATACAAACAGAATATTCAATGATAGACCATGAAGGACATGTTGTTGAACAGGTCAAACTCTATAAACTGAACCCAAATTCCGAACTCTCAAATATAGCTTTTTATCTTCGTGGAATGCTCCTTTTTGTGTAGGTACAATGCTTTGAAGACTTTAAACTTAGATTTGTGAGGTTTCTCTCTTCTTTACTCTCGGATTCTCTCTCCTTCCTTTCAAAACTGAATTAATTTTCCATTTTATTTTAGTTCTATTTCCACATCTAAGGCTTGCTTCACAAAGTCAGCTCCTTGAATCTTGAGCTAGCTGAAGTCTTACTTCTTTTTTCTTCAGTCAGACCAGAAAAATGAGGGATTTTGAATCAGAGCTAATCAACGCAGCTTCCTTGAAAATAGATCCTCAGTGGATTCGATAAATCCAAACCATTAACCTTATGTTTTGGCCCTAAGTTTCATTATCCACCATTGATTCACATCAGAGCAAAGTAGCCACTATTTTCTTCAATTTACTCGAAATGGTTGTGCCGAGGGATGGAGAAATTGTAACACCCTTACTATCAGAATGTCACACTTCCGGCTGCGCTACTCTGATAGTCGGGATATTACGACGACTCCTAAGTTTTTAATAATAAGATAGGAGCCTTTCAAAGCTCAAAACCGTATACACTTTTATTTTAAAAAAACGAAAATACTTTTCTTTTTAATCAAACATGCATATACATATATACAAAATTCTTATATAAGTAACTTATAATATTATATACATACAAAACATACAACTCCTATCCTTCTTACGCAATTATAATGACAAAGACGAGGGAAAAACTATGACTAATATATATACAAACAGAAACAATACAGCTAAGAAAAGAAAAGTCTATAGGGAGTGAGAACATCGTCCTCGCAGGTTCTCAGTAGAGGGTTTTTAAGAATTGTACAAGAAGATATTTTAAATATAACTATTTTCAATCGCAGTGATCGTCAGTTCATTATCCAAATCTAAAACTCATATTTTTCTTATAAAAAAATTTCACACAAAATAACTTTTCATACGTTTCACCGCTTACTAAGAAACCATTTTAACCAAAACTTACCACTGATCTAACCAATCACAGCCTTCGATCCAAATCAAATTATCATGGCCTTCGGACCAATAAAAACCAAATCACGGCCTCCAGCCCAGCAAATAAACAATCACGACCTCCGACCCAAATAAAATCAACCACACTATCATCAAAAGTATCAATTCATTCATCAATACTCAATCTCAAGACAGAACCAATCACAAGCACAAACAATACAAGGCAAACAGAATCTGAAAATAGTTATAGCAAGTACCACAATTAATAGTTAAACAGAATTCATCAGATAGGCAACCAAAACACTTAAGCACATCCAAACAATAGCAAACAAATGCAGTATGATACATGCTTGTCCCACTATCTGTGAACTCACGTGTTGGTTAAAATGCCAGAACACGATACATCCAGTAGCTAACTCAGATATTATCTCTAGGTTGCGCATCTCCAGGAGTAACACAAAAAAAGAGAGTGCCTTTTCACATCGAAGGAGTGTGCTTTTTCACCTTCTCCTGGAGCAATTACAAAGAAGAGTGCCTTTCCACATCGAAGGAGTGTGCCTTTCCACCTTACAACTAGAGAAAGATGTAAAAAAAAAAATAATATGAAGGGAAGTATTTTTCCACCTTCCCCACATCCATACCACGACAAGAGAGGGAATCCTTCATCTTTAACTTGCCAAATCTGTGAGCGGGACAAAACAACCATCCTCACAACATCAACCATACTCACATTTTCATCTCAAATATGCAAGCGGAATAAGACCATCGTCCTTGCCAAACACATTTCAATAATATTCAAAATCATAATCAAACTCAATTCATAATCACTTTATCAAAATTCCCAAAAGATTCAAAACATAATACTTTTCTTAATAAATAAAGCTCCAAAACATACTTCATTTCTTTTGTTAATAATTCAAAATCAAATAATATAATTCTTGAATCTAAACTTTTTTAAATAACACTTCAAATCAAATCTCCAATTTTTATAAAAATTTTGACAGTATCTCCTCTAAAATTTGGACATTGCCACCTATCTTGAGTCCCAACCAAACCATTTCTCAAATTCTTCTCCAATGGATTCAAAACCAAATCATTTACAAATCTCAATTCATTTTCCAAAATCAAACCAATTTCTAATATCAAATTATTTTCCAAAAACCAAATTATTCCTCAATAAAACACACAAATTAAGCTTTCACTCACTACCACAATGCCAACTCAATAATCAGAAACAGTCACATTTCAACCATCATCATAACAACATTTAAACCAGGTACCAAATCCAACTGAACATCTTCAATCGATCAATAAGTCAATCAAGCAAGCAATTTCATTCATGCAAAGCAACTCAGTTCAATCCATAAGACTCACGAAATCATAAAAATATATTTTTCGCATTAATATCAACTTGTAATAATTCTTATAAATATGATGAGTTTTTAGAAAAAGCCTCTACCTCGAATAGTCGAAATTCGAAAGCTATAAAATGCATCAAACTCTTTTTCTCCCGCCCGCAGCAGCGGCAGCCGCAACCACAATTCTGTCTTACTTCTGTAGCAACAAGTGGTAGCTTTAATCACAACATGAAATGACTGAAATTCGACCTTACGTTACCAAAACCTCAGAATCTCTAACCAAACATAACAGAATACTGATTTTCAAGGGTTCTGGAACAAAAATGCTTACCGTAACCAAGGAGGCACAACTGAACCAGATAGCAGTAGCTCCGGCAGAGACTTCAGCGGCCACAGCACCGTTCCTGGTGGCAACAAACACAGCGGCAACCTTTGAGCAACTCCGATGAGCTCCATCAGCGGCGAAAACCCTCTTCCTCCTTTGGCAATGACTCCAGCAGCAGCAACATCCAGGTTCTCGCTTCCATCGGTGCTCCTCTCCATGGCCATGGTGGATCCAATGGTGGTAGCAGCGACAAGACGACGACGGCACTCTACAGACGGTGACGACGAGCACGACAGAACGGTGACGATGTGCAAAGACATCCCCTCCAACTCACGCGAGCTCCTTCTCTCTCCTCTGGCTCCTCCCGCAACGGTGAGGTCTCCCCTCTCTTCCTGGTTAAACAACGACGGTGATGGCAAAGATCCCCCAGCGGCGGCTCTGTCTCCACGGCGACGCTTCCGTCTCCGCGATACTCTCACCCTCACGTGTGTCCTTCTCCTCACGGTGACACAGCACTGGCAATGGTGACAGTGATGCCCATTGGTGCTGTCTCCGTTTTCCTCTTTTCCCTATTCTTCCCCGATCCCCCCTCATCTCTCTTTTTCCTTTCTTTCTTTTCTCTTTTCTCATGGATGGCGGATGAAGGGTGTTTGTGGATTTTTATTTGGGAATTAGGATTTGAGTAGAGTATTATTTAAAAACCAAATTTAATCCAATAGAACTAACTTTAAGAATACTATTTATTTTTTAAATTTGCAAATTATTTTTAATTAAGTATTTTAATTTAAAATTAGAGATGACTAAATTAATTTTCTTTTAGTTTATAAAATTAATCAAAACTTTCAATTATTCAATTTAAATTGTATAAAACTCTCATTATTTTAAATTTCTAAAATTTTAAATCCCTAATATGGAAATACTCAATTATTTAAAAAATTTTATAAATTCTAATAAATTTTAAATTCAAAGTATCATAAAATTTAATTTAATTATTTTTAGAAAAAATAATTTTCTTTTAATAAAATTATCAACAAATATTATAAACTATAAATAACATACTATTTAATTTTCAAAAATTAAGGATCTTACAGAAATCGACAAATAATTAACTTATATATATTAATGAAAACAAATTACCTTTTTTCTTCTAATTATGCTTAAATTATACATGTGGATTTTGATTTGACCTAGCTTCGTTGATTTGTTTTCCTTTCTTCTGATTTTGTGCTTTATGAAAAAGTGAAACACTTTTTTTCTTCTTTCATGTATAGTAAAAAAGTGAAACCTTCTTTCTCCTATGGTGAATGCTATGGTGCCTAAAAGGTGGTGCCTATTTACTAAAAAAGGTTAAAAGTTATTATTTAATTTAGAACATATAAGAATAAATAATTTTTAAAAAATAAAAATTTACTACAAAAAATAAGTTAGACAAAATTTAGACAAAAACTCGTAGGCACTATAGAATTGGCCTCTCCTATATACCTTACTCAAACCAACATAGAACTACCAGCTGAAAATTGCTTTTCTTTTTCTTGAATGACAATGGGCTGGATTTTGGATTCAATTCCATTCAGCAGCCTTGGAAGCACTTGGTTTCTCTAGCTAGTTGGACTTTTTATCTTTTTTATTTGAACTGCACAATGAACATGGACCTGCAATACTCAATAGTTGTATCAAACCCCAATTAAATATTTAACCCAACTGTCAACATGTTTATCATCATCAAATGTTATTCCATTTTTCCAATGAAAACATTTCAAACGTGTCCTACAATGTTTGTCTAACCCAGTGATTATACAAAGTAAACTACAAAAAAGATCATGAATTATCAAATTGTTAGTAAAAATATTCTCTAAATTTATTAATGACAAAAATATTTTAAAAATATGACAAAATACCTAATTATTAACTATATATTTTCAAAAGAATTTAAAAATCAATTTTTGATATAATTTTTTGTAAATATAATTAAAAAAAAGATACTTTTATCTTTAAAATTTGGTAATTTAAATAATTGTTTTTGCAATTTTTTTTATAAATAGCTAAACATGTTTTTAGAAAATTAATAAAAAATCAAGAGATTAAATTTTTGTTTTATTTTTTGCGTACGCGTGTTAGATAATTATCTAATTATTTTCACAAATTTCATATTAAATATACAAGGGTTTACTAGATATAAAAGTTATTTGTTATTTATACAAAAAAATTGTATTTTTTATGTTTTTATCTTATTTTTAAATATATATTAAAAGTGTTTTGTCGCTAACAAATTTAGATAACAGTTTTTTAACGATTTAATAATTAGAAAGCATTTTCAATAGTTTATCCAATTAAATATGTTGGAGAATGTACATATTGGGGATGTAAGAGCTACAAGACTCACATAAATTGAAAAAAAAAAAAAAGCAGAGTTGATAAAATTTGAATAAAATTACTAAATTAACATCTTGGTTAATTAATTCAAATCCTTACTTAGGCCTACTAGCCAAATCCAGTGCCCTCCGTACAATGATTATTGATCCACAGCCACAAGATGTAAAAGTTAATTTTAATTTTATTATAAATGTAGGTTCAAACTAGGGCTGGCAATATATACCCTATTTGCAGGTATCTAACTCAGACCAACCCGTTCGGATAGGGTTATTTACTCTATCCACTACAGATAGGATAGGATAGAGTGTAAATTTATCTACAGGTAGGTAGGTTACGGGTTTAGTGTATACCCTACCCTATCTTACCCGCACTCTAAATATATTATATATATGGTGAATGCTACCCTACCCTCTCTAAAGTAACATGTAAGTTACCCTCTCTAATGTGTCATATTTTAATTGGGTGTTTATTTTAACCTGAGTTACTTTAATCTCATCAGAGTTAATAATATCTTAGAAGACGGTGACGGCCTGACAGAAGAAGAAAATGAAACACCCAATAAGACGGTGATACTTAGGAGGCACAACGACGACAAAGAAGTGAGGAGAAATAAACGCAATTAGAGAGAGTCATAGTACCTTTTCTGGAAGAATGATTTGGGAAGAGAAAACAAGACACCAATGAGACGGTGATGCTTGGGAGGCGTAACAACGACGATGAAGGAGTACAATGGGGAGGAGTAAAGCAATTAGAGAGAGTTGGAGTACCTTTTCTAGAAAAATGATTTGGCAAGATAAAATAAGAAATCCAATGAGACGGTGATGTTTGGGAGGCTTAATGAGGACGATGAAGGAGTGGGGAGGAGTAAACGCAATTAGAGAGAGTTGGAGTACTTTTTCTAGAAGAATGATTTGGGAAAAGAAAACAAAACACCAATGAGACGGTGATGCTTGGGAGGCGCAACGACGACGAAAGAGTGGAGAAGGTAACTCATGTTAAAATAAACACCCAATTAAGATATGACACATCAGAGAGGATAACTTACATGTTACTTTAGAGAGGGTAGGATAGCATTTACCTATATAATATATATGTAAAAATAATGTATATAGTGAAAAAAATGAGTCATGTACTCACAATCTTCTTCTTATAAAA
The DNA here is from genome assembly GCF_003086295.3 of Arachis hypogaea. NCBI lineage: Eukaryota > Viridiplantae > Streptophyta > Magnoliopsida > Fabales > Fabaceae > Arachis > Arachis hypogaea. Next base: position 64,080,171 of record NC_092037.1, read on the forward strand.
ATTTAAAATAATCACTAAACTAGTTGATGATCATATTATTTGTAATTTTATGTTAAATTTTTTTAAGATTTTATTGTTTTTAATTTTAATTTGAACTTAGTTTTTTATTTTCTATTTTATTAAAATGTATGAAATTTGGAATGGTTGAATTTTATATTTATTTGATTTTTTTATTTCTGCGAGTAGAATCGAGTAAGGTAAAGTTTAGAACTTTAAGGTGCGAATAGGGTTATGGTTGAGAAATTCTCAACCTGCAGGTAGAATATGGTAGAGTTTTAAAAAAGTTTTTAACCCTCGGATAGAGCTAGAACAAAGTCTAAATCCTATTCTACCCTACCCTATCCTATCTTACCCATTGTTAGTCCTAGTTCAAATATAGTAAATAATAAAAAAATAGAACTTTATGATCTTAATGGGATAAACTATAACTTAGATCCATCTCTGTTATCAAGCCAACTACTATAACTGTATAAGTCATTCTAATAAAATAAAGGTAGTATACCTCCAATTCAAATTCTTTAATCCAAAAGTCAAATTAAGCCAAACCAAGAAAACCATGTATTTGTCATATTTGTGATATGCAATTTGCGAAGGAAACTGACTTCAATAAGCAGTTGAATTCACTTGGCATCACACTAATTTAATTTTAAGTTATTATATACCATTCGTTGATTCTGAAAGACGTAAGTAAAAATGGTCCATCTATATGTATAGCTACATTCACAATCCAAGAGTCAATAAATCAAATTACGTATTGTATTTATGTAGGTTATTCAAGTGTCACATGAAAGTGATGAGGTTCCAGATTCCTCTCTTTGATCCTTTCTTCAACGCTCAGAAACGGTGCTATGTCAAAGTTACTTAAGCTGCCTTGAAAGAGAGTTGCCAACACCTGCAATGAACTCAGAAAAGATGCCCTGCCAATTAATGATTCTTTTTACGTTTCCTATAATAATAATAATAATAATAATAATAATAATAATAATAATAAAGAAAAAAATAAATGACATAGATAAAATGATTGAGAATCAATATTATACAAATATTTTAAATTGAATTATATTATATATCTGTCTTATTTGCAATTTCATGTAAATTGAATCAAATAAGTCTGATTTAAGCTTTTTCAACATAAATTGAATTAAATGAATTCGATTTAACAAGAACAGTAGTAAATTGAAACAAGTAGATTCAATTTATTATGATAGATTTTTTTACCCACGCAATCCATGGTAAATCAAAACAAATGAATTCAATTACAAGAGAAAATGTGCATGGTAAATTAAAATAAAGAGTAAACTACCATTTTTATTCACGAAAGTTGAAGATACTGACAAATCTACCCATAAAAAAAAGAAATTACCATTTATACCCATAAAACATGAGTTCCATACAATAAAATCATTCAAACACTAAAAAATCACATAAAAACCCCAAATTATCCTTATTATCATCCGCAGCATCGTTTTCCTCCCCAGTAACCATTCCATCATCTTCATCTGCTCATCACCTTACCACCACCACTAATCCCATCCTCTATCTCTCACCAATAATCAATTGATTTTCAAACAATTCTAGCAGCAATCTTTTTAGCTGCGAGCCACCTCTCCTCCTCTATGACAAATGTCGCAGCCTCTGTTTCTGTTCCTGCAGCTTCCAGCGTTAGCGACTACCGCTGTCGTCTTCCTTCTGCCGCCACCCCTCCTTCTCTCCTTTCTTATCTCGCCCTCGCCGACTAGAGGATCTTTTCACCAGTCCCTGCTTCGCTGCCACCAGCAACCTTAGAGCCGCAGTGCCTCGCCCCTCCTCTCTTCACCACCGACCACGCTCACCTACCGTGGCTACCTTCTCCTCATCACCAAACCAGTGTCACCGGCGGGCCACCGCGCTAGCCGCCACCATCGCGGTCCCCTTTGCGAACCAAAACCACGACGAGTTCTCTCTCTTTCTGTCTCTTTTGCCATCTGTTTTAAACCACCAAACCCTATTCACTTCAACTTCTCCTCTTCTTCCACTTTTTCTTTCCTTTTCAAGAACCAGAAACTTCCAAACCACCATCATAGCCCTGCCATCATCGCCGTTCGCACTTTCAGCCGCTAGAACCGCTGCGAACCACTGTCGTCTCCACATCTGCGATGAACCCAAGCCACCCTCACCGTCCTAGTCATTCTTTCTCTCGGTCTAGACCACTGCCAGCGAGCCACTCACCAGTCTCGCACCTCCTCCACCAAACCCTAACTCAGCCCCTGTTCTCACTCTCTCTTCTACTCCAACGAGCTACCAGTGACGTCACCATCATCATCAGCTTCTCAGTCGCCGAACCTTCAGAGCAACTGCTGTAGCTAGCGTCTCTCTCGACGAAATAGAGCTGAAATAGAACAAGCTTACCCTTGCCTATCAGCGTTTGGCTCAGGTGAGGATTGCTAAATTCGTTCAATTCCCTACATAACCTGTTTGAGTTTGGCAATTGATTTGTTGCAAGAGCATTAGGTGGTAGCACTCTATTCTGAGTTCAACAAAATGTTGAAAACAATGATGATAAGGGTAGTTTGGGATTTTTATGTGATTTTTTAGTGTTTGGATAATTTTATTGTATGAAATTCATGTTTTATAGGTAAAATGGTAATTTCATTTTTTATGGGTAGATCTGTTAGCATTTTCAACTTTCGTGGGTAGAAATAGTAGTTTACTCTAAAACAAATAAATTTGATATACAAGAAAGAATGCCCTACGTAAATCAAATTAAATTGATTTGAATTTCAGCGAAACGCAAACAACATAATTCGACTCTAATTGATTCAATTTAGTGTTGGTATTCTATATAAAGGATTCAAATTAGGTTGATTCGAATTACAGCCACAATTTCCTCCTCTTCTAAAACCCCATGCAAGAGAGAATTCTAAGATCACAACACAACAAGGTTCAAAACTGCAGATATGGAGGATGACCCAGATCATATCTACCAATTGGATGGAGTTGCCCATATTGCTGGTAGCATCAACGAAAATGTGGGTAAATAAAATCTCTTTTCTTTAAGTTAGATTAGAAATATTATCAATATTTAGTGATTTAGAGTATTTGATTATAAATATTAGTTAGAGTAGTGATTAGAAACTTTGTTAAAAATTTTTAAACTTAAAATGTCAGCGATAATAATGATTTAGAATTGTTTTAAATTAGAGTTCTTTTAAATTAAAAATGTTAGTTTTAGGTGGATGTAGATTTAGTAGGGATTTGATTTCTATCAATAAAGTTAGAATATCATGTATGGTGGAAACACCATGATTGAAGTTTGCATGTATGTTATGATTGGACCTTAAATTTTTAGGATCAACCGGAATACTTCTCCCTAGATCGTCATCGCTATCCTCATCTATTATGACAGGCTCTACATCATCGTCATCCCGTAGTACATCCTCTATGAGATTTGGTTTACCATCCTCTGATCCCCTGAAATCGAGATCATAACAGGAGTATTTGCTATTGCAATTGCAAGCTCACCAAAAGATCGACTATCATCAATTTTTCCATCATTAACGTAGTTTAGATCAAATGCAAAGGACGGAGATGCCACCAAAACTGTTTCGGGTGCAATTACAGGTACAAATTAAGAGGCAGTAATAGGCATTGAACTAAAGACTCCTAACATTGCTACAGATTGAGGAATCTGATTAGATCCTCCTAAACTAGAGACCACATCTCCAAGCTTGGCCTGGGTTCTCATCTCGAAAAACTGACGACAGCAGTGAAACAAAACTTGCAAATCTTATTCACTTTCTATTACAAAGGAGTCATATTTCACACTATTTTGAACAACAGAAATTGGAATTTGATCAAATAATTTTTCCATTCGTTTCATGCTATGCACTCCCAATTTCTGGATTATAGCATTCTGAAACTGAGCAAAATTCGTAAAAGGATAATAAAAATACTCAATGTATCTTGATCAGTAAATTTTATTCTATCTCGTATTTTTTTCATAATCATCCTTCTGTAGTGTACAAGAACTAAAACATTATTGTCATTAACCATTGTAAGTGAAACTTTGATGAAGAGTTATAAGTAAATTCGAATTATGGTATGCTTCATTATTTAGCAACTCGAATCAATTAGACTCAATTTACTTTGGAGTTATATCCTCAATAAATTGAAGTAACTTATATCGATTTATTACTGGCTTCCCTATGTTTTAAATCAAATTTGTTTGTTTCGATTTAAAAGGGTTGAGTGTGTCAATAGCTACTAGCTAGTAAATCGAATCTACCTATTTCGATTTTCTACTACTCTACTAAATCGAATTTATTTAATTCTATTTACATTGAAAGAACTTAAATCAAGCTTATTTGATTCGGTTTACATAGAGTTACAAATGAGACAGGCATATAACACAATTCAATTTATAACATCTATATAATATTAATATACTCAATCATTTTTTTCATATAATTTACCCTAACAATAACAATTCAATTTAAGATATTTGTGTAATATTGATACTCAATCATTTTATTCCTATAATTTACAACAATAACCACAATAATAATAATTTGGTTTTTTATCGTTTTATTTGGCCCTCAAATACAATTGCCTTATGATCCCGGAATCGAGAACGGCCTTTAATACTTGTGATTTTAGGAAATTTCAAGCAACCAACATTGTCCTAAAGTAAATAGTTTTTTTGTTTATGTGCTTTATGATATATTATTGAGGTAAGGTCTAATTTAGTATTTGAAATTCTTAGGACTCATTGTAATAGTTTTTTTATTTTTAGAAATGATGATTAAATTGGTTTCAGAATTTATAAATTGTAACTTTTTTTTCGTGTCTAATTTAACTGTTGTTAATATAGTATTGATATGGAGCAACAGTGTAACACTATTAGCATGACAACTCCGACAATAAAGTAACGTCGCTAAAACTTTAATATAATCAAATAAGTGTTTTAAATCGACTAATTACACATATGTACTCCGTACTCTATACAATTTTGAAAATCGAAGATGAGTGGTGGAGTGAGCGGGGAAGAGACTTTGAGGGTGAAACACGGTGAGGCAGTCGATAATGTCGGCGGAAGAGATAAGGGGGAGAGCGGGGGAGGGATTGCATCAGGGGAAAAGTAGGATCATATTTTGAGAGGGGTTTCTAAACCTTTGAAGGTTTCTTTCAGGGACAAAGTTGTGGGTTCCAAGATTGCTAAAATTTTTTCACTCGTTGGAACTTTATCGGGAGATAACATTGCGGTAGTTTCTGGGAAGTAAGGAGATCTCTTACCACCGAGTGTCACGTTTACCGAAAAAGCTAAGAATTGTTTGGAAGAACCTTATAAGGATGCTATAGTGATTAAGGTGCTAGGTAAACATTATAGCTATACTGCATTGTCTCATAAACTCCGAACGGTATGGAGGATTAAGGAAGGTTTTGATTTATTGGACGTGGGATTTGACTGCTTTCTTGTGAAGTTTGATGTGGCTGAGGAGCGAGAAAAGATTCTCTTAGGAGGTCCATGGATGATCGAGGGAAATTATGTGGCTGTGAAGCCTTGGGATCAAGAGTTTAGATCAAGTGAAAACTGTTTTGGAGCAACTTTAGTGTGGATTAGAATTTCCGGATTACCAATTTGGTGCTACCAAGAAGATGCAATGCTCCGTGTTGCGGCTGCAGTTGGCATTCCCGTTAAGGTTGATTTGGCAAAAAATTAGCTGAAAGAGGACGATATGCTCGAGCCTGTGTTTAGATAGATTTAGGATTGCCAGTGACTAAGAAGATTCTTGTTGAAGGTGTTGAATATGAGGTTGAATATGAAAATCTTCACCTTATTTGTGGCTCCTGTCTCAAGTTTGGTCATGATATGAAGGTGTGCAAGACTGACAGCAATGCGGGAGGAGGAACTAATGCCAAGGTGGTCAGCGATGTAGCAAAGCAGCCAGAAAGCTCAAATTCAAAAAATTCAGTGCATGTGGAAAAGGCAAGTTTTTATTTTGGCAAGAATCTTGGAGATGAGACTGTAAATGTTACTGTCCCAGATTTGGTGGAGAGTGATTAGCATGCTGTTCATGTAGATCATGCACAACATGAGGATTTGAAAGGCTGGACTCAAGTGATTAGGAAAGGAAAGTATAAAATGGGTCAAAATCCTTCTCCTAGCACCCATCAGGTCCAACCAAAAGCAAAGAAGACTCCTAACAAGGCTACCAATACTTGGACAAGGCCTAATCACCAACGTACAACACATGCTACTGGATCCAAAGTAAAATTAAGCAGGGGCATCAATATTGGAAAACCGGTTAGTGTGGCTTCTTTGGGGACCCGGCACAATGTTCATCATCAGCAGCAAGGTGAGACAACAAATGACACTGTGCAAAAGCGTCCTCGCCCAAACTCTTTGCAGAATTCACCAGTAGATAAGGATGGAGCATCGACGGCGGGTATGGTGCAAGTTTCAACGGAGAAAATTGGGCTACAACTTGAGAGTCCATTAAAGGCAGGATTGTCGAAGACAGGGACATCATGTTGAGTCTCGGGTTTGTTATTGGAGCTCCCTTTTTGCTGTTTTTATGGATAGTTTTAATATCATAGCTTGGAATGTGAGGGGTGCGTCTAACAAGATGGCTCGTGTGCATTGCAAAAATTTGGTGAGAATATATAAACCATCTTTCTTCTTTCTCTTTGAGACTCATACCATGTTTAATAATTTGAAGAATTTTTGGGATAAATTGGGTTTTTGTTGTGTTGGTATTGAGGAAGCAGTAGGACACAGGGGTGGTGGTGCACGAAATTGCAATCACACTTTTGCAATCCCGCACAACTAACCAGCAAGTGCACTGGGTCGTGCAAGTAATACCTTGCGTGAGCAAGGGTCGATCCCACGGAGATTGTCGGCTTGAAGCAAGCTATGGTTATCTTGTAAGTCTTAGTCAGGATATCAGAAATTATCAGGATTGATTGTGAAAAGCAAAAGAACATGAAATGATTACTTGTTTTGCAGTAATGGAGAATAGGTTGAGGTTTTGGAGATGCTCCATCTTCTGAATCTCTGCTTTCCTACTATCTTCTTCATCAAACACGCAAGGCTCCTTCCATGGCAAGCTGTATGTAGGGTTTCACCGTTGTCAATGGCTACCTCCCATCCTCTCAGTGAAAATACGTTCCGATGCTCTGTCACAGCATGGCTAATCATCTGTCGGTTCTCGTTCAGGCCGGAATAGAATCCAATAATTCTTTTGCGTCTGTCACTAACGCCCCGCCTTCAGGAGTTTGAAGCACGTCACAGTCATCCAGTCATTGAATCCTACTCAGAATACCACAGACAAGGTTTAGACTTTCCGGATTCTCTTGAATGCCGCCATCAGTTCTAGCTTATACCACGAAGATTCCGATTAAAGAATCCAAGAGATATCTACTTAATCTAAAATAGAACGGAGGTGGTTGTCAGGCACACGTTCATAGTTGAGAATGATGATGAGTGTCACGGATCATCACATTCATCCGGGTTAAGAGCAAGTGATATCTTAGAATGGAAGCAAGCATGATTGAATAAGAAACAGTAGTAATTACATTAATCCATCAAGACACAGCAGAGCTCCTCACCCCCAACCATGGGGTTTAGAGACTCATGCCGTGGAAGGTACACAAAGAAACGTGTAAAAATGTCATGAGGTCATCAGGTACTGATACAATGTCAAAAGATCCTATTAATAGTGAACTAGTAACCTAAGGTTTACAGAAATGAGTAAATGACAGAAAAATCCACTTCCGGGCCCACTTGGTGTGTGCTTGGGCTGAGCAATGAAGCATTTTCGTGTAGAGACCTTTTCTGGAGTTAAACGCCAGCTTTCATGCCAGTTTGGGCGTTTAACTCCAAGTTTTATGCCAGTTCCGGCGTTTAACGCTGGAATTTCTGAGGCCAAATTGCTATGCCAGTTTGGGCCATCAAATCTTGGGCAAAGTATGGACTATTATATATTGCTGGAAAGCCCAATATGTCTACTTTCCAACGCCGTTGAGAGTGCGCCAATTGGGCTTCTGTAGCTCCAGAAAATCCACTTCGAGTGCAGGGAGGTCAGAATTCAACAGCATCTGCAGTCCTTTTCAGTCTCTGAATCAGATTTTTGCTCAGAACCTTCAATTTCAGTCAGAAAATACCTGAAATCACAGAAAAACACACAAACTCATAGTAAAGTCCAGAAAAGTGAATTTTAACTAAAAACTACTAAAAATATACTAAAAACTAAACTAAAACTACCAAAAACATACTAAAAACAATGCCAAAAAGTATACAAATTATCCGCTCATCACAACACCAAACTTAAATTGTTGCTTGTCCCCAAGCAACTGAAAATCAAAATAGGATAAAAAGAAGAGAATATACTATAGACTCCAAAATATCAAAGAAACATAGTTCCAATTAGATGAGCGGGACTAGTAGCTTTTTGCCTCCGAACAGTTTTGGCATCTCACTCTATCCTTTGAAGTTCAGAATGATTGGCATCTATGAGAACTCAGAACTCAGATAGTGTTATTGATTCTCCTAGTTAAGTATGATGATTCTTGAACATAGCTAGTGTATGAGTCTTGGCTGTGGCCCAAAGCACTCTGTCTTCCAGTATTACCACCGGATACATACATGCCACAGACACATAATTGGGTGAACCTTTTCAGATTGTGACTCAGCTTTGCTAAAGTCCCCAATTAGAGGTGTCCAGGGTTCTTAAGCACACTCTTATTGCCTTGGATCATAACTTTATTTTTTTCTTTTTCTTTCTTTTTTTTTCTTTTTTTTTCGAAATTTTTTTTTTTGCTTTTGCTTTTAGCTTTTTCTTGCTTCAAAAATCAATTTGATGATTTTTCAGATCCTCAATAACAGTTCTCTTTCTCCTCATTCTTTCAAGAGCCAACAATTTTTAACATTCTCAAAACAACAAATTCAAGAGACATATGCACTGTTCAAGCATTCATTCAGAAAACAAAAAGTATTGTCACCACATCAAACTAATTCAACTAGTTTCAGAGATAAATTCGAAATCATGTACTTCTTATTCTTTTGTGATTAAAGCATTTTTCATTTAAGAGAGGTGATGGATTCATAGGACATTCATAACTTTAATGCATGAACTTTAAATTTTATTAATTATGAATTAAGAACAAGACTCAAAAATAGATATAAGATTAGACTAGAAAATAGAAAACAAACAACAAAAAACGCAAAAATAGGCTCCTAATGATAGAGGTTTTCACAGAGTTAGGACCAACAACCTTGATTTTGAGAAGTGGATGCTCCCTCAGCTTGAGAGGAGAGCTTTTGGCGTTTCATCTCTTGGAGTTCACGCCCCTGCTTCTCTTGTTCCTTCAGCAATTTGCAGAGCATGCAGTTCTGATTCTGCTGTTCTTCCTTCAGTTGCTCCATAGTCTCTTGCAACTTGGTAATAGATGCTTCTAAGCTGGCCCAGTAGCCAATTTCAGGGAATTCAGGGAGGAACTCATGCGCCCTCCTTTTGATAGAGTTGTCTTGCATTTGTCCTTCCATTGACTTCTTGGTGATTGGATGTTCAATGGGTATGAACTCATCTACTCCCATCTTCACCCCAGCCTCTTTACAGAGCAAGGAGATCAAGCTTGGATAAGCCAATTTGGCTTCAGTGGAATTTTTATTTGCAATTGTGTAGATCTCACAAGCAATCACATGATGAACCTCCACTTCTCTTCCAAGCATAATGCAATGAATCATCACTGCTCTCTTGATGGTGACCTCAGAACGGTTGCTAGTGGGTAATATGGAACGCCCAATAAAGTCTAGCCAACCTCTTGCAATTGGTTTGAGGTCTCCCCTCTTGAGTTGGTTTGGGACACCCTTAGAATTGGTTATCCACTTAGTTCCAGGGAGGCATATGTCCTCTAGAACTCGATCCAACCCTTTATCTACTCTCACCATCCTCCTATTAAAGGAGTCAGGATCATCTTGCAGTTGAGGTAACTTGAAGATTTCTCTTATTTTGTCCAGATGGAAGTACATAACTTTCCCTCTGACCATGGTTCTGTAGGTATGGTAAGCAGTTCCAGTCATTCTCTGCTTATCTGTTAGCCACAGATTTGAGTAGAATTCCTGAACCATGTTCCTTCCAACCTTTGTCTCAGGATTGGTTAGAACTTCCCATCCTCTGTTTCGAATTTGCTCTTGGATCCCCGGATATTCATCTTCTTTCAGATCAAATTTTACTTCCGGGATCACTGACCTCAGACCCATTATTTTGTGATAATGGTCTTCATGTTCTTTGGTTAAGAACTTCTCTTGATTCCAAAGATTCTTTGGATTAGTCTCTTTCTTTCCTCTTAAATTGGTTTGTTTTCCCTTAGGAGCCATGATCTTGATGAATCTTGGCTTAGTGATCACGGAAAAGCACACCAAACTTAAAGGTTTGCTTGTCCTCAAGCAAAAGAAAGGAGAGAAGAGAGGGGGAGGAAGAGGAAATTCGAATGGTATGGTGGAAAGAGGGAGCCAAACGTGTATTTATAAGGTGGGGAGGGGAGTTTTTGAAAAAAAGAGAGAAATTTGAGAAGATATGGAGAGAATTTGAAAAAAAATTGAGTTTTTGAATGAAATTTGGAATTGATTTGAGATAGATTTGAAGAATGGTTTTGGATTTTGAAAATTTGAAAGTGAATGATGAGAGATTGAAATGTATTTTTGTAGAAAAATATGGGTAAGAAAAGGAAAGTTTGAAAAAATCTGATTTGAAAACAAAATTGTGGTCCCCCCACCTTTCTGGCGTTAAACGCCCAGAATGGCACCCATTCTGGCGTTTAACGCCCACTTGATGCCCCTTTTGGGCGTTTAACGCCCAGCCAGGTGCCCTGGCTGGCGTTAAACGCCAGAAATCCTTTGTCACTGGACGTTTTTCTGAACGCCCAGGATGCTGCACACCTGGCGTTAAACGCCCAGAATGGTGCCCATTCTGGCGTTTAACGCCCAAAATGGCACCATTCCTGGCGTTAAACGCCCAGAATGATACCCATTCTGGCGTTTAACGCCCAAAATGCCCCTTACTGGCGTTTTTTCGCCAGTAAGCTCTTTTTCTCTGCTTTTTGAGCTGAATCCTTCTGTAACTCTGTGAATTCCTTCATTTTTGATACTTGCCTCTGTAAGAACTAATCACATAACTTCCTAATGACTGGGTTGCCTCCCAGCAAGCGCTTCTTTACTGTCTTTAGCTGGACCTTCACTGAGAATCACTCAAGTCTCAGTTTTGAGCATTCCTGCTCAAAATTTCCTTCAAGATAATGCTTGATTCTCTGCCCATTAACAATGAACTTTTTGTCAGAATCAATATCCTGAAGCTCAACATATCCATATGGTGACACTCCTGTAATCACATACGGACCCCTCCATCGGGATTTGAGTTTTCCTGGAAACAATTTGAGCCTAGAGTTGAAGAGCAGAACTTTCTGTCCTGGCTCAAAGACTCTGAGTGACAATTTCTTGTCATGCCACTTCTTTGCCTTTTCCTTATAAATTTTTGCATTTTCAAAGGCATTGAGTCTGAACTCCTCTAGCTCATTTAACTGGAGTAGTCTCTTCTCACCAGCTAACTGTGCATCCATGTTTAGGAATCTGGTTGCCCAGTAGGCTTTATGTTCCAGTTCCACGGGCAAATGACAGGCCTTCCCATACACCAATTGGTATGGAGAGGTTCTTATAGGAGTCTTGAATGCTGTTCTGTATGCCCACAGAGCATCATCCAAGCTCTTTGCCCAATCCTTTCTTCGGGCTATCACAGTCCGTTCTAGGATCCTTTTCAGTTCTCTGTTGGAGACTTCTGCTTGCCCATTTGTCTGTGGATGATATGGAGTTGCCACTTTATGGCTAATTCCATGTCTAACCATAGTAGAGTGTAGCAGTCTATTGCAGAAATGAGTGCCCCCGTCACTGATTAGTACTCGGGGAACGCCAAATCTGCTGAAGATGTGTTTCTGGAGGAATTTCAGCACGGTCTTGGTATCATTAGTGGGTGTAGCAATTGCTTCTACCCACTTAGATACATAGTCCACTGCCACCAGAATGTAAGTGTTTGAGTATGATGGTGGGAATGGCCCCATGAAGTCAATTCCCCATACATCAAATAATTCTATCTCTAATATCCCTTGTTGAGGCATGGCATATCCATGAGGCAGGTTACCAGCTCTTTGGCAACTGTCACAGTTACGCACAAACTCTCGGAAATCTTTATAGAGAGTAGGCCAGTAGAAGCCACATTGGAGAACTTTAGTGGCTGTTCGCTCACTTCCAAAATGTCCTCCATATTGTGATCCATGGCAGTGCCATAGGATCTTTTGTGCTTCTTCTCTGGGTACACATCTGCGGATTACTCCGTCAGCACATCTCTTAAAGAGATATGGTTCATCCCATAGGTAGTACTTGGCATCTGAAATTAATTTCTTTCTCTGCACATAGCTGTACTCCTTGGGTATGAACCTCACAGCTTTATAATTTGCAATATCTGCAAACCATGGAGCTTCCTGAATGGCAAAGAGTTGCTCATCTGGGAAAGTCTCAGAGATCTCAGTAGAAGGGAGGGACGCCCCAGCTACTGGTTCTATTCGGGACAGATGATCAGCTACTTGGTTCTCTGTCCCTTTTCTGTCTCTTATTTCTATATCAAACTCTTGCAGAAGCAACACCCATCTGATAAGCCTGGGTTTTGAATCCTGCTTTGTGAGTAAGTATTTAAGAGCAGCATGGTCAGTGTACACAACCACTTTGGATCCCACTAAATAGGATCTAAACTTGTCAATGGCATAAACCACTGCAAGTAATTCTTTTTCTGTGGTTGTGTAGTTCTTCTGTGCGTCATTTAGAACACGGCTGGCATAGTAAATGACGTGCAGAAGCTTGTTATGTCTTTGTCCCAACACTGCACCAATGGCATGGTCACTGGCATCACACATTAGTTCAAATGGCAATGTCCAATCTGGTGCAGGGATGATTGGTGCTGTGACCAACTTAGCTTTCAGGGTCTCAAACGCCTGCAGACACTGTGTGTCAAACACAAATGGTGTGTCAGCAGCTAGCAGGTTACTCAAAGGTTTTGCAATTTTTGAAAAATCCTTTATGAACCTTCTGTAGAATCCTGCATGCCCCAGAAAGCTTCTGATTGCCTTAACATTGGCAGGTGGTGGTAATTTTTCAATTACCTCTACCTTTGCCTTATCCACCTCTATTCCCCTGCTTGAAATTTTGTGCCCAAGGACAATTCCTTCAGTCACCATGAAGTGACATTTCTCCCAGTTTAAAACCAGGTTAGTCTCTTGGCACCTTTTCAGGACAAGTGATAGGTGGTTAAGACAGGAGCTGAATGAGTCTCCATATACTGAGAAGTCATCCATGAAGACTTCCAGAAATTTCTCTACCATATCTGAGAAGATAGAGAGCATGCACCTCTGAAAGGTTGCAGGTGCATTACACAGACCAAAAGGCATCCTCCTGTAGGCAAACACGCCAGAAGGGCAAGTGAATGCTGTTTTCTCTTGGTCCTGAGGATCTACTGCAATTTGGTTGTAGCCTGAATAGCCATCCAAAAAGCAATAATAGTCATGGCCAGCTAGTCTTTCTAGCATTTGGTCTATGAATGGTAAAGGAAAATGATCCTTTCTGGTGGCTGTATTGAGCCTTCTGTAGTCAATACACATGCGCCACCCTGTGACTGTCCTTGTAGGAACCAGTTCATTCTTTTCATTATGAACCACTGTCATGCCTCCCTTTTTGGGAACAACTTGGACAGGGCTCACCCAGGGGCTATCAAAGATAGGATAAATAATCCCAGCCTCTAGTAATTTAGTGACCTCTTTCTGCACCACCTCCTTCATGGTAGGATTTAGCCTTCTCTGTGGTTGGACCACTGGTTTGGCATTATCCTCCAATAGGATCTTGTGCATGCATCTAGCTGGGCTAATGCCCCTAAGATCACTTATGGACCACCCAAGAGCTGTCTTGTGTGTCCTTAGCACTTGAATTAGTGCTTCCTCTTCCTGTGGATTCAAAGCAGAGCTTATAATCACTGGAAAAGTGTCACCCTCTCCCAGAAATGCATACTTCAGGGATGGTGGTAGAGGTTTGAGTTCAGGTTTGGGAGATTTATCCTCCTCCTGAGGAATTTTCGAAAATTCCTTTGTTTCCTCTGGTTCTTCTTGATCAGGTTGGGCATCTTTGAGGATGTCCTCAAGCTCTGATTCTAGGCTTTCAGTCATATTGATCTCTTCTACCAGAGAGTCAATAATGTCAGCGCCCATGCAGTCATCTGGTGTGTCTGGGTGCTGCATAGCTTTCACAGCATTCAACTTGAACTCATCCTCATTGACTCTCAAGGTTACTTCCCCTTTTTGTACATCAATGAGAGTTCGTCCAGTTGCTAGGAAAGGTCTTCCTAGAATGAGAGTTGCACTCTTGTGCTCCTCCATTTCCAGCACCACAAAGTCAGTTGGAAAGGCAAATGGCCCAACCTTGACAATCATATCCTCTATTATGCCTGATGGGTGTTTAATGGAGCCATCAGCAAGTTGGAGGCATATCCTGGTTGGTTTGACTTCTCCAGCCAACCCAAGCTTTCTGATAGTGGATGCAGGAATTAGATTGATGCTTGCTCCAAGATCACATAGGGCTGTCTTGGTGCAAGCGCCTTCTAATGTGCATGGTATCATAAAGCTCCCAGGATCTTGAAGCTTTTCTGGTAAGCTTTTCAAAATGACTGCACTGCATTCTTCAGTGAGAAATACTTTTTCAGTTTCTCTCCAATCCTTCTTATGACTTAAGATCTCTTTCATGAACTTAGCATAAGAAGGTATTTGCTCAAGTGCCTCTGCAAACGGAATCTTTATTTCAAGAGTCCTTAGATAGTCTGCAAAGCGGGCAAATTGCTTATCCTGTTCCGCCTTGCGGAGTTTCTGAGGATAAGGCATCTTGGCTTGATATTCTTCAACCTTAGATGCTGCAGGTTTATTCCTTACAGAAGTGGTTGAAGAAGCCTTGTTAGAGGGATAATTTTCAGCACTCTCAGGTGTCTGATCCTCCCTTGGCGTTTGAACGCCAGGATTGGGTGGAAAATGGGCGTTTAACGCCAGCTTTTCCCCCTTTTCTGGCGTTTGAACGCCAGAACTGGGCAAGGAATGGGCGTTTAACGCCAACTTTCCTTCCCTTTCTGGCGTTTGAACGCCAGGACTGGGCAAGGAATGGGCGTTTAACGCCAGCTTTCCTTCCCTTCCTGGCGTTTGAACGCCAATAACATTCCTCTCTGGGCTCTTATTGTCCTCAGAGGGATTTTGAACAGTGGTTTGGTTATCCTCTGTCAATTGTTCCTTGTTTGGCTTTTTGCTCTTTTGAGCAGTGGTATTCAGTGTCTTCCCACTCCTCAGTTGAACTGCTTGACATTCCTCTGTTATCTGTTTAGATATTTGCTGTTTTGCTTGTTTCAACTGCAGTTCTATGTTCTTGTTAGCAACTTTAGTATCATGAAGCATTTCTTTAAATTCTGCTAACTGTTCTGTCATCAGGAGCAATTGTTGATTAATCTCATTCATCTGTTCTTGAGGATTAGGATCAGTGACTACTGTCATGACTTCCTCTTTTGGGGAGAACTCATTGCTAGAGTACAAATATTGGTTTCTAGCAACCGTGTCTATAAGCTCTTGAGCTTCTTCAATTGTCTTCCTCATGTGTATAGATCCACCAGCTGAGTGGTCTAAAGACATCTGAGCTTTTTCTGTAAGCCCATAGTAGAAGATGTCTAACTGTACCCACTCTGAAAACATTTCAGAGGGGCATTTTCTAAGCATACCTCTATACCTCTCCCAGGCATTATAAAGGGACTCATTATCCTCTTGTTTAAAGCCTTGGATGTCCAGCCTTAGCTGTGTCATCCTCTTTGAAGGGTAAAAATGATTCAGGAATTTGTCTGACAACTGTTTCCATGTCTTTATGCTTGCTGTAGGTTGGTTATTCAACCACCTTTTAGCTTGATCTTTTACAGCAAATGGAAACAGTAATAGCCTGTAGACATCCTGATCTACCTCTTTATCATGTACTGTGTCAGCAATTTGTAAGAACTGTGCCAGAAACTCAGTAGGTTCTTCCTGTGGAAGACCGGAATACTGGCAATTTTGCTGCACTATGATAATGAGTTGAGGATTTAGCTCAAAGCTGCTTGCTTTGATGGGAGGTGTACAGATGCTACTCTCATATGCAGCTGTAATGGGGTTAGCATATGACCCCAGAGTCCTTTTGGACTGATTAATTCCACTTAAGTCCATAATGGACAAAAGGGAAATGATAATGATTGCAAAGAGATAAATTTTAATTTTTTTTTTTGAATTAACCGAAAAAAAATAAAATAAAACAAACGGAAAATAAAATAAAAATTCAAAAATTAAAAAGAAAATAAGATCAAAGCAAATTGAGAACTGAATCAATTAGTTAATTAAAAAGATTTTGAAAACAGCAATTAGAAAGATATGATTGAAAAGTTTTTATGAAAAAGATTTGATTTTTGAAAAGAGGAAAGAGAAAAACAACGAATGACACCAAACTTAAAATTTTTAGAAAATCAAACACTAATTTTTCGAAAATTTTGAAAGGAAAAACACAAAGAGGACACCAAACTTAGAACTTTTATGAATCAAAAAGGGACTAAGAACATGCAAAATCGAAAATTTAAAAGAAAAACAAAGGCATGCAATTGACACCAAACTTAAAATATGAAACTAGACTCAACTAAAAGACTCTAAACCAACAAAAATAAAACAGTCCTAATCTAAGCAACAAGATAAGCCGTCAGTTGTCCAAACTCGAACAATCCCCGGCAACGGCGCCAAAAACTTGGTGCACGAAATTGCAATCACACTTTTGCAATCCCGCACAACTAACCAGCAAGTGCACTGGGTCGTCCAAGTAATACCTTGCGTGAGCAAGGGTCGATCCCACGGAGATTGTCGGCTTGAAGCAAGCTATGGTTATCTTGTAAGTCTTAGTCAGGATATCAGAAATTATCAGGATTGATTGTGAAAAGCAAAAGAACATGAAATGATTACTTGTTTTGCAGTAATGGAGAATAGGTTGAGGTTTTGGAGATGCTCCATCTTCTGAATCTCTGCTTTCCTACTGTCTTCTTCATCAAACACGCAAGGCTCCTTCCATGGCAAGCTGTATGTAGGGTTTCACCGTTGTCAATGGCTACCTCCCATCCTCTCAGTGAAAATACGTTCCGATGCTCTGTCACAGCATGGCTAATCATCTGTCGGTTCTCGTTCAGGCCGGAATAGAATCCAATGATTCTTTTGCGTCTGTCACTAACGCCCCGCCTTCAGGAGTTTGAAGCACGTCACAGTCATCCAGTCATTGAATCCTACTCAGAATACCACAGACAAGGTTTAGACTTTCCGGATTCTCTTGAATGCCGCCATCAGTTCTAGCTTATACCACGAAGATTCCGATTAAAGAATCCAAGAGATATCTACTTAATCTAAAATAGAACGGAGGTGGTTGTCAGGCACACGTTCATAGTTGAGAATGATGATGAGTGTCACGGATCATCACATTCATCCGGGTTAAGAGCAAGTGATATCTTAGAATGGAAGCAAGCATGATTGAATAAGAAACAGTAGTAATTACATTAATCCATCAAGACACAGCAGAGCTCCTCACCCCCAACCATGGGGTTTAGAGACTCATGCCGTGGAAGGTACACAAAGAAACGTGTAAAAATGTCATGAGGTCATCAGGTACTGATACAATGTCAAAAGATCCTATTAATAGTGAACTAGTAACCTAAGGTTTACAGAAATGAGTAAATGACAGAAAAATCCACTTCCGGGCCCACTTGGTGTGTGCTTGGGCTGAGCAATGAAGCATTTTCGTGTAGAGACCTTTTCTGGAGTTAAACGCCAGCTTTCATGCCAGTTTGGGCGTTTAACTCCAAGTTTTATGCCAGTTCCGGCGTTTAACGCTGGAATTTCTGAGGCCGAATTGCTATGCCGGTTTGGGCCATCAAATCTTGGACAAAGTATGGACTATTATATATTGCTGGAAAGCCCAGGATGTCTACTTTCCAACGCCGTTAAGAGCGCGCCAATTGGGCTTCTGTAGCTCCAGAAAATCCACTTCGAGTGCAGGGAGGTCAGAATTCAACAGCATCTGCAGTCCTTTTCAGTCTCTGAATCAGATTTTTGCTCAGAACCTTCAATTTCAGTCAGAAAATACCTGAAATCACAGAAAAACACACAAACTCATAGTAAAGTCTAGAAAAGTGAATTTTAACTAAAAACTACTAAAAATATACTAAAAACTAAACTAAAACTACCAAAAACATACTAAAAACAATGCCAAAAAGTATACAAATTATCCGCTCATCAGGTGGCATTTGGTTTCTATCTTCTATTGCTAATACTTCTTGTGTGGTTATTGATCAAATTGACCAATGTATCACAGTGAAAGTGAGTGTGGGTAACTTAATTTGGCTTTGTAGTGCAGTATATGGGCGTCCTCAATTCGAAAAAAGATGTATGCTTTGGGATCATTTGTGTTCTATTAATTCAGGCCATAATGAACCATGGATGGCTGTTGGTGATTTTAATGAGATTGTAGCACTAGATGAGAGTACAGGTACTTATTTTTCTTCTCACAGAGCTAGTCTATTAGCTACTACTCTAAATGACTGTGAGCTCTTTGATCTTAAAGTGACTGGTAGGAGATATACTTGGTATAGAGCAGTTTAGGCTGGCAGGGACTTGGCTAAAAGGTTGGATAGAGCTCTAGTTAATGAGGCGTGGATGACAATGTTTCCTGAGGGTTATTCTAAAATTCTTAGCAGGCTTCATTCTGATCATTGTCCTATTTTAGTTCGTTGTTATGGTATCCCCAGAGTGAAAGGTTCTCGTCCTTTTAGGTTCCAAGCTGTGTGGGCAACACATCCTTCTTATAAACATGTTATTAGTAAGGCTTGGAATCAAGAGTTTGAAGGCGTTACTGAAAGGCTTAAGATGGTTCAATAGGCTTCTTTGGACTTCAACTCAAAGATTTTTGAAAATATTTTTGTGCGAAAAAATAAGCTGAAATATCATATTGATCAGATTCAACGGCGTTTGGAGGTTACCGATGTGTTATCTCTAAGAATTAAAGAAGCTGAACTGAGGGAAGATTACAATAGGATTTTATTGCAAGAGGAACTTTTTTGGTACCAGAAATCTAGAGAGCAGTGGGTCAAGTATGGGGATAGAAACATTAAATTCTTTCATCTTCAGACTTTGGTGCATAGCAACCATAATAGAGTATATGGATTATATGTTAGAGATGGGTCTTGGTCTACCGATCCAGATATTCTCCAGGAAGAAGCCCTCTCTTTTTACAAGAATCTTTTTGGTACAACGGAAGAGGTTAAGGTTGATTGTTTAGGGGATGTTCCGATACCCGCTCTAAGCACTGAGGTTTGTGCTAGGTTAATTGACCCTGTCTCTTTTGCGGAAGTCAAGTCAGCAGTATTTAGTATGAGCTCTTTTAAGGCTCCTGGTCCAGATGGCTTTCAAGCTTATTTTTATAAAGAATATTGGGAGATAGTAGGCACTGAGATTTGGAATATTGTCCGGAGCGCTTTTTTGGGAGAGTTCTTAAATCCTAGCATCATGAAAACTCTCATTGTGCTTATTCCTAAAATTGATAACCCTACCTTTATGAAGGATTTTAGGCCTATTAGCTTGTGTAATGCTGTTTATAAAATTATCACCAAAGTATTGACTAACCAACTTCGGCCTTTTCTTCCAGATATTGTTAGTCCTTTACAAGGAGGTTTTATTCCAGGTCGTGGTGCTCCTGATAATATTATTGTGGCCCAAGAAATTTTGAATTTCATGAAGCACACAAAATCCAAGAAAGGTACTCTTACTTTTAAAATTGATCTTGAAAAAGCTTATGATAGGGTGGATTGGAGGTTTTGGAGAGTACTCTCATTGCTTTTGGTTTTTCTATCATCACTGTTAATTTGATTATGAATTGTGTCCGTGCATCATCTCTTTCTATTATGTGAAATGGGAATAGATTGGATAGTTTTGCTCCTAGAAGGGGGCTTAGACAGGGCGATCCAATGACTCCTTACTTATTTGTGCTTTGTATGAAAAGACTTGCTTGCTATATATCTCATAAGGTGATCGAGGGTGTGTGAAAACCAGTTTCTGTCACTAGGGGTGGCCCAAAATTTTTTCATTTGATGTTTGCAGATGATCTCTTACTCTTTTGTCAGGCTACAAAGAGTCAGATTCAAATGGTCATGCATTCTCTTAACATTTTTTGCAAGGCATCTGGCATGAAAGTGAATCTTGAAAAGTCTAAAGCTTTTTGTTCTAAAAATGTGACTGCTCGTAGAAGAGATATTTTTACTAGTGTTTCTTCAATACGTTTTGCTTTGGACTTAGGAAGATATCTTGGAGTTAACCTTAATCATTCCCGTACCAGTAGGGCTTCTTTTCATTCGGTGATTGAAAAGGTGAGGGGAAGATTAGCTAATTGGAAAGGAAGTCTTCTAAATAAAGCAGGGAGACTTTGCCTGATCAATTCTGTTGCAGCATCCATTCCTATCTATCATATGCAGGTATCTTTTTTTCCAAATTGGGTTTGCGATAAATTATCTTCTATGATGAGACAGTTCCTTTGGAAGGGTCAAGTTGATGGTAGAGGTCTTTCTCTTGTTAATTGGAGGACCGTGATCACTCCAAAGAAATTTGGTGGCCTGGGTGTTAGAGATCCTGCGTGTGTTAATATATCTTTACTTGGTAAATTGGTTTGGCAACTTTTTCATTGTCAGGACAAGCCTTGGGTTGCTCTATTGAGGGCGAAGTATATGAGAAATGAGGGAGTTTTAGATGGCCATGTCCCTTGTAATGCTTCTCATGTTTGGAAGAGTATCTCAAAGGCTTTTGGTGCTCTTAAGGATGCCTTCTCTTGGTGCGTTGGGTCACTTGATCAATCCTTTTGGTTTGACAATTGGAGTATTGAGGGCCCAATTGCTCAAGATGTCCCTTTTGTACATATATCTGACTCTGATTTAACTATTAGAGACGTTTGGAAATATGGTCAATGGAATCTCCATGATATTTTCTCTATCATTCCAGAAGATGTCAAATAGCGTTTGAATGCTTATAATCCGGATTTGAATGCTGGAGAGAGTTCGGGTTGGTCGTGGGGTGTGGCATCTTCTAGACTCTACTCAGCTAGGAGTGGGTACAGTTGGCTAGCCAAAAGAAAGTTTGACTGGAATGAGCATGATAATTGATTGTGGGTATGGCGACTGCATATTCCTGAGAAGTACAAGTTCTTGATTTGGCTCAGTCTTTATAATGTTATTCCTACGGCAGAGTTTCGTTTGGGTCGTGGTTTAGCTTTATCTAGCACCTGTCATCGATGTCAGAATGGTTCTGAATCCATTCTTCATTGTCTTCGGGAGTGCCCTAGTGCCAAGGAGGTCTGGAACCTTTTAGGCATGTATTCAGATAACTCGAATTTACATGATTGGCTCTATAGAGGTGCAAAGAGTGGAGATATTTTTCTTTTCTTTTCGACCATCTGGTGGATTTGGAGAAGCAGAAATCAGGACTTATTTAGTATAGATGATTCATGGAGTGCTAGTAAAGTGGTGAGTTTGATTCGTAGTTCAGTAAGGGAGTTTCACACTATTTTTGCTATGCATCAATCTTTGTCTCCTCCTTCACTTTGTTTGCATTGGGTTCCACCTCCAGTTCATTCTGTTAAATTGAATTGTGATGCTAGTTGGTTTGCTCCTTTTGGCTATGCTGGTTTTGGTTGTATCATTCGCAATCCTGATAGATGTTGGTTGAAAGGTTGCACTGGGAAAGTCGAAGTGTGCAGTGTTCTTTTTACTGAATTGTATGCAATTTGGAGAGGTTTACTTCTTGCTTGGGAGAGTGGATTTCGTGAGGTTATTTGTGAAACAGACTGTTTAGAAGCTCTTTTCTTGGTAAACCAAAGAATGCTTGGAAAGGATATTCTGGAATGGGATTTGGCAAAGCATATACAGGAGGTTATGAATTGGAATTGGAGAGTCTCTATTCTTTTAATTCAGAGGACTGCAAATAGTGTTGCAGATTGTATGACTAAAGCAGCTGCTTCTAGCGCAGACATTCACTCGAATTTGAGCCAACAATGGAGTGAGCTTCAACATCTAATAGATTTAGATACGACCCTAGCCAATTAATTTGGTTTTGTCTCTTTTTTTCTTTCTTTTCTATTTAGTCACAAAAAAAATCGACTAATTACACTCATCTTAATGTCTACACTAATAGATAAAATATTGACTAGAAAAAAGAAAAAGAAATTTATCACACCCTTACTATCTTTAATTTAATTAGCAATTGCAAATTAGACATTCATATATACAATATTTTTGTACACGATAGCAATGAATTTTAAATTTAAAATCTCATGTGTATGCTACTCAAACTCCTCACCACTATACTAAGTTTAGTAGCATCACATGGCACCTTCTAAACGCACGATTGTATATAACTCATGGTTCTGAAAACCGGACCGGACCGGCCGGTTCAACCGGAAAAACCGGGAACCGGTCAGTTAACCGGTCCGGGTAAGCTCAAAAACCGGCCAGCAAAAAACCGGTCGAACCGGCCGGTTAACCGGTAAACCGGTCGAACCGGCCGGTTAATCGGTAAACCGGTCGAACCGGCCGGTTTTTTAACGGTTTTTTAACGGTTTTTTATTAAATTAATATATTTAAAATTATTTTTAGGTTTTTTAATAATTTTATTTAATATTTAATTAAACCGGTTGAATCCCGGTTGAACCCCGGTCGAACCATTGAACCATTGAACCAGTAACCTCACCGGTTCATTGACCGGTCCGGTTCTCGCAACCTTGATATAACTAGAGAAAAACATGAAAGCAATAAAATCCCCTTTTTTTTTGGATTGAACTCATTAATCAAAGGGTTAAATCTTTTTCATTTTAGAGACTAATAATTCTCTGTTCTATGACTAAATTCTGATAAGATTTATATTATTATGACTAATAACTTTTTTGTGTGGACGTGTCCTATGAAACTGCATCTTTGGAGAAGACTGATTTTTATATTTTTTGGTTCTAGTATGTTACTAGTCTCACTTGTTTATGTTGATATTTTTTCTTGTTTGGGTTGTATTTTTTTAATTTTTTAGTTTCAGAGTATCTTTGTCTTCTTGTATCTTGTGTGATTTTGTGGTCTTATATCTCATCACTTCTTATTTTAGAATCTTGTGAGCAGTTAGAGGGAAGGGGGCAATGCCCCCCTTCATCCTAAATTAATAATTTGTACATATAAGATTTTAATTTTTAATTCTTTTTTAACTTATATTTTTATGTTGGCCATTCTCAAAAATTTTTTTAATTTCGCCCCTGTTTGCGAGGATTTTAACTTAAAAAAAAACCTCTTTCCTTTTCAATCAAATTAAGGCTTTGTCTAAGAAGAAAATAGAGAAAAAAAATAAAGAAGAAGAAAAGAAAAGAGAAGTTGAATGAATTTTTATTTTTTTTAAATATATTTAAATAAAAAAATGAGAATAAAAATACTTTTTATCCTTATATCTTATAAAATATATTAAAAAAAATAATATTAAAATATAATAAGGTGACAGATTTTTCTTTCATTTTATACTTCAACCAAATAATAAAAAGTAACTATTTTTATTTTTAATTTTTTTCCTTTCTTTTCCTTCCTTCTATTTTCTTTTCAAACAAATACACCTCAAGTCCTCAACAAGTGATTAACAAGCGACCTATACAGCAAAACAGTTTATGAATCCAAATTTGCCAATGATCCAACCAAGCCATAAAAAAAAATTAGAGAATAGGTTGCAGCATAAGTGGCCACTAGTGGTTACCATACCTTATTGTTTCACTAAGTGTAACGTAAGGGACTCCTTTGAGGACGCTATGTCACCTTGCATATTCATTGGTCTTGTGGGGACTCTCAACCAAAAATGGAAAACTCACCTTCTAAATGGTTAAATGTTGATAGTACCATTTTTGTCTTAGAAATCATGATCTTTAACGATGTAAAAAATATGAAGATAATAGTTGCTTTGAATCTTATTTAAAAATTTGGAGCCCGATTTTTGGATCAGCTTATTAAATTAGTTAACTATAATAAGATTTGGATGTCAGTAGTTCAATAATAATCTATATTTATATATAAAAAGATTAGGATTTTTTTTTTCTATAGTATCCTTCATTTTAGAATTTTTAGTTTATTTAGATAGATTGACTTATTAAAATAATTTATCTTTTATTTTGTTATTAAAGTGTACATATTTAGTTAGCTTGACTTATTAAAATAATTTATCACTTGATTAATTCAAATTAGGATATTTGAATTGATATTATTCATGTTTTGGCCTCTAAATTAATTTCATATTCTCATTCATTACCGGTGTCCATATTAACAACAATACAAATCCAAAATATTGAGTTAATACTCAATTTGATTTATAACTTTACATGTAAATTTTAATTTAATTCTTAAAATTTTAACTGTTTTTATTTGATTTTTAAACTTTACAAATATGACTCACATTAATTTTTGAGATAATTTTGACATATAAATACTAATGAAATACTAATATACACAATCAAATATCACATTAAATCCTATAAAATATAAAATGATGTAGTTTTGTTTTTGGCGCTCAAATAGTCTAAAAACGATGCTGTATCATTTATTTTGTGAGAAAAAAAGTTTCAATAAATATCACTTACGATGTTTAATTTTTTTTGAACTACTTAAGCGCAAAAACTAAAAGGATATCGTTTTACGAGTCTAACATAACATCTAGACTATCTAGTCAACATTTTATCAACCTATGTACATCAAAAATTGTTTCAGGACAAACATGAATTACATTTATAAAGTTTGAAAACTAAATATATATAATTAAAATTTTAGGAACTAAATTAATATTTTGGTACAAGTTCACCCACCAAATTAAATATTATCTCTTGAAATCAAAAGAAAAAACAACAATACAAATGCAAAAAGTGAATTAAAATTTAAAAGATCCATTAGTATCTAATAATTCATAAATGTTAATAATAATGACGAGGAGGAGGATGATGATGACCGTTGAACATCTCCCTAACAAAGTTTTCCTATATAAGTTCTCAAATCTTGGTTGCCATTTTGTAGCTCAAGGTGCCTACCAATACAATCTTGAGTCTCTTTTGCCTACTTAATTGAGCACACAGATATATTCTGTGAAAAAAAATGGCACCATTTGGTACCTTCAAAGCTAAAATGATGATGGTACTAATGATTGTGGGATCGTCTTATGTGACCAACATTGTTGCACAAGATTCAGGGATTGCACCCACAGCACAATTGGAAGCTGGAGATGGTTTCGCTTTCACTTTTTCTAGGGTGGCCTTTTGTTCCTCTTTGCTGGCTTCTCTTGTTGCATTCATGATGCATTGAATTGGATGGGTTAAAATTGATGTGTGTTTTAAATGGCTTTATATTTGTTCTTATATATGTTGTTTCATTCTTGAAGTTGGTACTGTATTTCTTTTCTTTTTTCTTCTTTCTTTTTCTAGCTTATTATTATAAGAATAGTTTTGTGATGTGCAACATTATGTAATTTTCTTCCCCAGCTGTGGGTTTGAGTTGGATATGTAATTCTTGTAATCTATCGTTGTAAAATTGATAAATTTTGATGCTATGCTTTATTAGATTCTTCATTATTTCAGTGCATTGCTTTGAGATATGAATAAGGTTTTGGTACTAACAATTTAATTCCTAAAGGAATAAGCATGTCTGTGGCGGTGGAAAATCAGGTACAATCGACTTCACGTGAAGTTGATACCTAAGAGTCATTAGATGATTTGATTAATTTGACTAAATTTTCATCTAACGGCTCTCAAATATCAACTTCACGTGAAGTCGATTTCACGTGAGTTTTCACCTATACGTGGCTTCTCAAAGATAACAAAATATTTTAAAATCTAAGTAATGAAAGAGATATTATTGTGAAGTATTTTTGTCTATCACTATTCATATTTAAAAGACTATAAATGTATTTGTTTCTTTCGAGAGCTAAATTATCATTATACTTTTTTTTTGTTAGAAATTAAATTAGTTCTTTACCCTACTCGCAAAGCAAAACTTTCTTTGTTTGTGCCATAATTGGCAAAAGATTCGAAGGTTCCATTATGGTCGGACTAATAAAACATGTTTTTTAAGTTTTTTAATAACTATTAAATAGTTGTTATTTAATTTTAATTATAAATTAATTTTTTATATATTATTTAATTATAAATTTTATTATTTATTTTATAAATTATTATTTTATTATTTATCTATTATATTTATTAACAATTAGAAACAAAAACATCAACGAAATAGATCTTTTATTAATCATGACTTCCACAAATATTTTGACAATGCGATCGAATCAATGAATCTTTTATCCCTTGATCCGTTACATTCGTAAAAATTAAGAAAATCGTGTTTATTGGTAATTCAATTGCTTGTAGGTATAATACAATTAATTGAATTTTACATGATAATATAGGTTTTTTTCAAAATTCAATCGATTAGAATTGTAAGAAAATCGATTGAATTTCACACGACAATATGAGTTCTCAAAATTCAATCGAAAAAAGTGTTACGCAATCTATTGAAAGTGTTACACAGGAGAATAAAATTTTTTCAAGCAAATATAAAATTTAATTAGTCCATATTTCCTACATATTAATAAAATAAAAAATAAAAAAATAATTTTAAATTAAAATTAAAATAATAAAATTTTAAAAAAATCTAACATAAAATTACAAATAGCATGATCATCAAGTTCTTAATAAAATTAAAATAATACAAATAAAGATAAATATTTTATCATTCTTCTTCTAACTCAAAGTTCTTACAACATTACTTTTTAAATAACAAACGTAATTAATAATTTCAATGATTAGTTTAGTGGTTGTTTTGAATTTTTAGCACCCGACCCTACATACTCTGCACCCTGTCCGATCGGGTTGAGTCGGGTTGGATACTCGCAAGTAAGGTATATATGGCAGCCATATTTGGACCTCAACTCTATTTATGGATTTATTATTGACCAATAAATTGCTGTATACACAAGGTAATATTTGAATCTCCAACACTTGTTTAAGCATACAAGTAAACTAGTTACTCAACCAACTCAAGTTGATTTTTCTCAGTATTATTAACACTTTAATTACTATAACTTGATGAGTTTAGCTAACTTGTACCTTAAGAGCTCGTATTAAGGTTACAATTTGAGAAAGTTTTTATCGAAATATAAAAATTTTAAATTTTTAATGCATTTGTTTTATATTTATTGAGAAAAAATATTTAAAAATTTTCACTAATAAATAATAATAATCTTATCAAGTATTCTTAGGTTGTATTTAGAAGGGAGGAAGAGATGGAGAAATAGAGACTAAGAGATAGGGATTTGAATCCTCTAAAGTTTGAATTTTCACTTTAGAGAGTAAAGTGTGATTTCTCACCATTAATTTCATAGGTGGGACCAAGAATAAATATGAAAGAGAAACTATTCAAGGATAGAAGATCACACTTTATTCTCTAAAGTAAAATTTAAACTTTAGAGGATCCAAATCCAAGAAATAGAGACTAATTAAACTGAATTTGTCTTATTATCATATTTAGTTTAAAATAAATATAGAAACTAAAAAGTAGATTTAAAATTTTAAAAGTTAAAAAAGAGTATTTATAGAAAGAATTATTATTAAACTTTTAGTTTTTATCCTTAGAAATTCAATTTTAATGTCTGATCACTAAACACAATACTCAATCTCATTATCAAACCCAGAAAACAAACGGAGCTTTAAAGCACATATTAGCTAAATCCTAACTTGATAAATGAAATAAAATGCTTGAACTTGGAATTGAATTTACCTATTATTCCATTGATTTTGATATTATGATATATACAATCTCTAAATTCTATAATGTTTATCAATAGATATCACAAATGTACATTCTACCAAAAACCCTTTTCAACTATAAAGTTGAAGAAAGAAAAATGGTAGTTTAAGAAAGTGTAAATGTTCAAGAAGCAGTTCCTTTTGACTCCTTCATATCCAATTCATGTTCTGCTACCATAATGCATGAATCTGCTTCAAGGGATGAAACTGAGTTTTTCTTGTTACTATTGTTATTTTTCGCCGAAGCTTCCATGGCCGAATTGAGCATCTCTGTTGTGCATTGTATGTCCGGCGTTATGCCGACCTGGTCTATGTCATGAAGTGCCGGCGATAGATATTTTGCGACGGTTACAAAGAGGGCTGATCCGTCATGAAGCTCCGTGACGCTCTGCCATAAGATGTGGCAATTCAGCAAACATGGCTTAGAAACTAAATAATTGTTCATATAGTTCTTGACTCTGAAGTTAGTTAATATTCCAGTCATATAATTCCAAAACTTAATCAACTTAACCGGATTAAAAGAACTGCTCTTTCATGCTTCGATTTCCCAAAATATCGGTTTATAGCATGAACATCATTATTTAACAAATGCAATAATGGTACCTGAATCTTTCCTTTACCAAATGTCTTGTGCCCCACGAGAATAGCTCGACCATTATCGTGTAATGCACCAGCTAAAATCTCGCTAGCACTTGCACTTCCCTCGTTGACCTGTTACACAAGGAACATTTCAATTTACCTACGGAAGCAGCAAATTCGAGAGCTCGGTTTTAGAGACAGTAAAATCTTGCAAATAGAAAAGGTGATAGGAAAAGATTAAAACCAAGTTCCACACAAACACAGGAAAAGTTTGAAAAATAAAATTCGATGTGAATTGTTTCATAATATGGCATGGATGATGGATGCAATAAAAAGGAATGAAAATAGTTTCTCTTTTACATGAAGGCTAATTCTTACACATTTTTTAAAGATTGTAGTGGAACTAAAAGACAAAGCCAAAACCAATAAATCAAGCAATTTAAGTTCGTACTCACAATAACCACAAGTGGATCATGAGTTATAGCATGTCCATCGACCATGGTAATCGGTAACATGTTCCCGTTTCTATCGATGGTATTCACTAGAGTCTCGTCCCCATCCAACCACATCTGGGCAACATCAAGGCCAGCTTTTACCAAGCCACCCTGCAAAAAAATTACACAAGGAAGAAAATGCTTCTATGTTAATCTAGTACACACACCATGTAAAACTATGCAATTCCGATTGAACAAGTCAGGTACCGGATTGTTTCGTAAATCTAGTATGTATGAGTGTACTCCTTGATTTTCCAATTCTTGAATGGCATTCTTCATGTCTTCAGCAGCAGTCTGTCAATTTGAAAGAACAATTGATTTAAATAAAATACAGAATTGCAAATTTTTAAAGAGAGCAAAAGATTATTTTAACCATCTCTTTGAATACTTGATCCTTTGCTCACCTGAGAGAATGCGGACAATTTTACGTAGCCAGTTTTTGTGAATTGGCCAGTTGGTAATCTATGAGGGATGATGGCACTTGATATTGGAGAGAGCTTAATGTTCTCGCGCGGAAGTTTAACCTTCAAGCACATGGAGGAGTCAATTCGGAATTCGATCAGCTATAAAATTATGTGAATTTACGAGTTCCTTTAGAAAGGGATTAAGGTCAGTTATTTAAACTATTTATGCACAACATAAGCACATTAACTAAAAGGATAAAAGTTAATATTCCATGAGTCATGATTACTAATAAAATGTTAATTGTACCTCTCGGATGGAAGATTTTTTCACCGAGTCTTTCACCTGGAGATGAAATTCAGAAATTAGTTTCTAGGATGATGGTCAATTGGCTCACAAAGCTTGTCAAGGAACCAAGGAGTTAAGAGACCAAAATTTTCTGAAACCACCCAGTATCAAGTGTTCACTTTTTCAAAACAAAAGGTTGGATTGGAAATTACATTATCCCATTTAGAAAAAACAATCAACACTAGAATGGGATGCGTGGTTAGAAGAATGCTTTTACATTCCTAAGAATTTTACACACGAAACCTTACATCGAAATGATTTTACAAAAGAAACATTCCACAGAATAAATATGAGAGAGAGCAATGAAGGGTTAGAGATCACACTATACACTCTCAATTTTTTTTAACAATTGAGAGTATCCATTCCCACCATTCTTTGTTTTATTGCGTTTATTCTCAGCAGCTCATTTTTGGATTACTTTTAGGACGTGTGTAGTCTGTGGGGAATGGATCATCTCAATTATTAAAAAAAATTGAGTGTAAAGTGTGATCTCTAACCCTTTATTGCTCTCTCTCTCTCTCATATATATTCTTGGTCTCACTTATAAAATTAATAGTGAGAAATCACACTTTACTCCCTCAATTGTTAAAAACAATTGAGAGGATCCTTTCCCAAGAATGGTTATATATAGAAAACGAAATAGAATCTTGATAGTTACACTACGAACCTTTACTGTAACGGTGGTTCCAGCATTCCCTCGAAGCCTCTGTGCTGCAGCTTCACTATCAAGGCCATCAAGCCTCTCCCCTGCATAATCAACATTAATTAATAAAAAATCAGTTGTTTCTCTTCAGACCCATAGTTTAATCCCCAAAATAGACTTAGACAAGCCAAAATTTGATGAAAGAAAATGTTTAGCAGCATAAAGAAACAACACAGGATTCTATATAAGGGAACATCTAAGCAATATGCTTGCTAATTCTGACATCTTTACATGAATAGCTTCATCAAAAAGAAAAGAATGCGGATCAGATATTTGTTTGATACCATTTATCTCAACCAGCTCATCCCCTTGATGAATACCAGCACGAGCGGCTGGACTGCCTTCAATGCAGGATAAAACAACCTGTGATTTCAACTCAAAAATCAATGTGTATGTTACCAGGTGATATTAAGAGATAATATTGTTGTAGTAAGAAACTCATGAAGCAGCAGATGAAAGGTTCTATGGTGTAAACTGACATGAGTTTGAAGAATGGGAAGGCGAAACTAAGTTTTCCTTAAGTGGGGGTAAGTCTCAATAGCATAACAAATTGACCTCAGAACAATCAGCACAAATTTTTAAAGTGGTTCGTTGCAGATCACTAACCAAATGTCCAGTTCTTGGTTCAATATTTATGAAGAGGCCTACTCCTTGTAAGTTCCCATCACTTCCAATTCTAAATCCTTGGTATTCCTGTAAATTGGAACCTCCATTAAACCAAATCACAGAAGCTGAAGAACAGATTTATCGATCTAAGAAATGGTATTGTTTGAATAGTTCATTTATGACCTATAATCTATTAGATTCTTGATCATCTCTCTAGTTATGAATAGTATTTTCTGTTCACCAAGAAAGTAGTATAGAGAAAGGGAATGTTAGTTTAAGACCTTTGGACTGATAATCCGAGTGAATGGATCGCCAAGGGTAGAAAGCATTCCTCTGATTTTTGTGTATGCTGCATCAGCTGAGTTCAAGGGAAACATTTCCACCATGGTTTGCTGCAACTTCAAATCCCAATCTAAAGCAGAAAAAGAAAGAAAAGAAAAAAAAAATGAATGTAGATTTTATTAGATCCATCATTTATGCACACTTTAAAATTGGGGGGGATTATTCATCAGGTGAAAGGTCTGATACTATAAACTATAAAGTACCTTGGTGATTATATGTAGGATCAACAAACGTTTCGCGAATTAAACCCCATGCTTCCACAAGGGTTCTCTGAACTGCATTTACCTGCGAAAAACAAACCTTTTACACTGTCAACAGAATTCATGTTGTGAACAAACAAAGCTCTAGTACTTACTACAAGGGTTTGTATGCTCAAAATTCTCTATCACTTTTGAATGAAAATCAAACTTTATTTTGAATTAGACCAACAGTTGCAATGAAAACTAGCACAACATTATATGTTTTGATTACTATATTTATTAATAATTACAAAATACTACTTCACTTGCAATTTTAAAATAAAAGATACACTATCAGTATAAAAAGAAAAATTCAACATCACTCTTTAATCATGATATTATACTAACCAATAAATAGAACATTAAATAAAAATAGAACATTTCTAATAGTATAAAAATAAGGTGTTGACCCAAACCATTATCTAATATCGATACAAAGTGTTGGTCCTAACATTTCTCTATTATAATTATTATTATATATCATTACCAAACCATTCAACTCTTATACAAAGTATTCACTAAAAAGAACATAAATGATAAGAATCTTTTAGTGAGCCAATAGAATATTTGTACAATGTGTACAATGAGTTATTTATTTAATCCAATATGAGTTAAAAAATGAACATACAGAGTAAAATACTACTAATTTCTCAAACACAATATACCCATACTATCCAGAATAATCATCCAGGTACCAGAATAATAAACATTTGATATTCTACTGAATCGAACATCCCTAAACCCTATTGTACATATTGTACAGATACTCCATTGGCTCCCTATACTTCCTCAAGTTGTAATTTTTAGATTATTCACTCTTATATAAAGTAAAATGATTTTTGTTCACTCATTTAAAACGACCTTTACACAGGAGTTTCTGTGAGTTTGTACTGAACTTCTCTTTTTAGATAGGGAAATCGGGATAATCAAAATTGAATGCTTTAGTATTTAACAGAACAAAAATAAAAAATTCATAGTCAATCAAACCAGAAGATGAAAAGTTGAGAGGAATTAGCAAAAAAAAGAGAGAGAAGTAAATGACCTCAGGTGCACGTGAAACGGGAAAAGCAACGGTGAGAGATTCAGCAAGAGCCGAAGGCGAATCACAGAATATAGAGAAAAAAAAAGTTGCCGAAACGCCGAATCCAAAAGCGTGTTTTGCCGCAGATTCAAGCCATTGCTCCTTCAACGACACCGAAACTGATAACTTCCTCGTCTTCTGATTGTTGACTTTGTTCCTATTCCATGTCGGAAACCACAACCTACAAGGAGGCGGAGGAACCAAAAACACCGAATTAGGCTTTGGTGGAATTGAAAGTTTGTTGCAATCGAAGTTCAGACAAAGATTCTTCATTTTCTTTTGGTAGTTTCTTCAGCTCGGTGCTCCTTTTGGTGTTGGTGGTGACCGTTAATGCTGTTAACCATGTATGTGACTGTGTTGTTGTAAATTCGGGTAGAATTAAAATAAATAAATAAATAAATAATGAATTTAAGGAGAGAGTATTCTAAAATCTAAATTCTAAACTCATTGATCAAGAGAATAAAAGAAAAAGAAAATTGGTTTTTATTAATATATTGAATGCATTATTTTTTTAAATGAACACTTATTTTTAATTATATACTGATTAATTAAACTCATTAACTATTTTGCATGGGTTCATTAAAATTTAAAACTGTCTATTTTAATTTTCAAAAATAATTTCGTTATTAAATAAGTTAATATTAGATCTAATTTCTTAGGTCATTATTTAGTGATGAAGACTTTTGATGATAAAAAATTAAAATAGATCATTTTCAAATTTTATTATAATTTAATTTTGATTATAAATATGAAAATAATATTTTTTTCTAACTTAATATATATATATATATGATGAAGATTAATTTTCTTTTATTAAATAAAAAATGGAAGAAATTTATAAAGGAGAAAACTAAGAAATATATGTATATTTTATCGGAACAAATTAAAAATTTATTTAAAGAATAAAAATAGAAAGAAATAAAACTTGGGGGTTTTGAGCCCACTTGAATCTTCTTTGGTTGTGGCTGTGGAGTGCTCAAAGATCCTATATTCTTGCGTGTACGTAATACGTATCTAAGTTCATTTTACTACTCCTTTACACGTGACCACGTAGGAATCTTTTGAACGAATGTGTGATAATTCATCAAAACAGGTCATCTTCAACTTTTATTTATTTCTGGCTAGCAATTAACAAACTCATTTTACTTGATCGGTTGGTTGAAATTACAAAAACCTGTAATATTCCTTTTAGGTAAAACATGGTGAAGTCTTAGTTTTTGAAATGTTTTGAGTTAATTTTAATATTTATTTTGATTTAATTTTATTTTTAATATTTTAATAAATTTCAATTCTATTCTATCATAGTTATCATGTAATTGACCCACTCAAGATATTGGGTCACGGATGATTGGTTCAACTGTTGGGTCATTAGTCGAACTAGTTAACTCAATATAATTAAATAATTATATAAAATTTAATTTTTTTATTATAAATATTTTTATTTTGTTTTCATAAAAAAATTATTATTTTTAAATTTTAATACTTTATTAATTAGTTTATATTTATTGTATTATTATATACTACAAGTATTTATTAAAAAATAATATTAATAGATATCATATAATCATAAAAAAAATTGTGATTAATAAATTTTTTTTGTTTATCTTTTTAATTTATATATATTTAATAAAATTTATAGTTAAATAAAATATAATTAATTTAAAAATGAGTGAATTTAAAATTAAAATAAATTGAATATAAATAAAATAAAAAGTTGCTATATGTATTTTAATTTGTATATATTTCAATAAGAAGTATTGTAACTTGATGGTATGATCATTCATGATATATCCTTGAGGTAAGGGTTCAAACCCCACTATTGCGCCATAGGTTTAGAAAATTTTTCACTATTGCGCCGTAGGTTCGCCCACGTCTACGACCTCCATCGGATTTAGCCGGTTTGTATTGATTTTTTATCTTAAACAGTCCAAGTTTTAGACCGAACTGATATAGAATTCGGTTCATCGATTTTTTGTCGAATTGTTCGGTTCAATCCGGTTCGATTTTTAACAACTATAATTTTTACTATTAAATTTTTTACAATAATTTTTATTACAAAATTAAATTATTAATTTTATTTATAAAAATTCGAAACACTAATATATCTATTTATGAATAAACAAAATGATCTTTACATTCATAAACGATATTTTTGAGTAACAAAAACTCATAAATGTTAATTTTATTTATAAGTAAATTTATCAAAATTCTAAATTTTTGTAGACAAAAAAATAGTTTAGTCATTTTTTATGGATAAAAATCTAATTTTATTCATGAGTAGATTTTTTGGCATTTTGAATTTTTATGAGTTAAAATAGTAGTTTATTCATTTTTTAATTGAGTAAACTACTATTTCTACTCACGAATATTTTAAATGCTTCCAAATCTACCAAAAAAAAAATAATATTGTAATCATAAAAGATGGATCTAAATTGATAAAATTATCCGAATACTAAAAAAATATCTAAATGTAACAAGCTACTCCTTTTCCAAACAAGGGTGAGGTTGACCAAGAGTTTATTATGGGATGAATTTGAGAAGGAAATTAAGGTTAGAAAAAGGGGTAGTTTAGAATTTTTTTTTTTAAAATTGTTTTAGTGTTTGATTAGTTTTGTCAACAGAACCAAAGACCCTCAAGAGCATCTAACCGCCTTCGAGGCCAAAATAAACTTAGAAGGGGTCGTCGACGCGGTTCGATGTCGTACTTTCCTAATAACGCTAGTGAGTGCAGCAACCAAGTTGTTTAATTCTTTATCTCAAGGGTCCATCACAGCTTTCTCAAATATTTTCCAGAAATTTTTTGCCTAATTTACAACTTGGATTGCCAAGGCCAAACACCCAATAAACTTGTTGGGAGTAATCCAATGGAGTGTCGAGTATAAGAAAATACCTGAATCATTTTAACGATGAATGTCTTGAGACTGATTGACCAACAGGTTAATGAACAAAGATTTCTGAAAACACCTACTCACCAAATCTGTATGAATTATGCATGAAATCCAGAGCATAGCTAAGGAGTATATAAATGATGAGGAAGTAAGCTTGGTGGTAACAGCCAATAAGCAACAGGCTACCAAAAAGCAACAGGCTGCCAATCAAGCACCTTGGCAAAATAACCACCCTCAAACAACTCGAGAGGGGCTAATGGACCAATTAGCTAAGCCTCCTTGCCCTCTGCGAGTCGGCAAGTTCACCAATTATACACCCCTAATGACCCGATTGTAGAAGTTTACCAACAGATTACAAACCGAGGTGTCATACCTAAAGTAAGGCTGTTGAAAGGTAGGATCGAAGGAAACAAATCCTTATACTGTGTCTACCACAAAGACTATAGGCACAAGACACAAGATCACTTGGATTTAAAGGAAGCCCTCGAGCAAGCCATCAAGGACAGAAAGCTTCCCGAGTTTGCAAAGATCATCCGCGAACTGAGAAGACCCGTTCAGGAGAGATCGCCAGAGATTGTTGAGACGTGCGACCCCAGAACCATTAAATCTGTCGCACGGGAAGAGAGTGACCCAGATCCAACTCATCTGCGAACTGAGAAGACCTGTTCAGGAGAGATCACCGGAGATTGTCAAGGGGTGCAACCCCAAAACCATTAAATCTGTCGCACGAGAAGAGAGTGACCCAGATCCAACTATTGTTAAACGTGGTAACAAGAAGGACTTGCCAGAAATCAAAGTTTCCACACAAAAAGAGCTTAAAATTCTCTTTGCGACCACAACAGAACCCCAACAACTCCTAAGTTTCCAGAGATCAACTTCGCCCCACAGGATTGTAAGTTTGGCAACCTTGTGGACAATCCTCCTATGGTCATAATGGCCAAGGTAGGTGTTGACTTGGTCAAATGCATCTTAGTTGACACAGTTGCTGACTCCAACATATTTTTCCGGAACTCGTTCGATGCTCTTGGGTTGAAAGAGACAAACTTGCAAAGCCACAAACTTGGGATACTGGGCCTTAGATATTTCTTTATCAAACTAGATGGAGCTATTAAGTTACCTATTTACATTGAGACGGGAAGTACGAAGAGGTCGGTTATGACTGACTTTGTCATCCTAAAGGATTCCACATCATACAATGTTATCTGGGAAGTTAAAACCATTAACCACTTCTATGTTGTAGTCTTCACCAGGTAACTAAAAATGAAATACTAGGCCGGTGATGGAATAATAGGGATGATCCATGGTGATCTTGAGTTAGCATTTAGCAATAGCCTACAACAACACCAGTCTATCTCTTAGGAAAAAATCTTAGAGCGCGGCAGGAGTATTTGTCACTGACCTTGATCCGAGAATAAAAGATTATTGTTGGCCAGAGCCTCAAGGTGATCTCAAGAAAGTACAAATAAGAGATTTCGATGATAACTATACTTTTCTCAGTCAGAACCTCTCACACAAACTCAAGGGATCCCAAATAGCGACTCTTAAAGAAAATAGTGACCTATTTGCATGGACAACATCTGACATGCTTGGGATCGACCTGACGGATGGTGCGGGATTTTGAATTCCCTAGTAGAAGAGAATGGAGGAGAGAGCTTCGGCCTTGGTGAAGAGAGGGGAAAGAAAATGAAAATGAGGAGTGTGTATGGTAAGGAGTAAGTAAGAGAGGATAGTAATTAGAAGTGTGGTAAAAGTGAAAGGGAAATGGGATATATATAGGTGGGGAAGGGGGTTCAGTTATGGGGTATGGGTGGTGGGCATTGAATTTGAATTTTTGGTTGTTGGGAGGAGAGATTGATGGGATAGATGAGAGTGGATTGGGTAGAGTGAGAGGTGAGTTGAGAGAATTAAGGAAAGTGATGGGTGATGGGATGGATGAATGTGGATGGAAAAGTGGGTAGGGAGAAAAGAGAATGGATAAGTTTGAATGGTAAAAGTAGGTGGGGGTTGGGGTTGGGGTTGGGGTTGGGGTTTAACCATTGGCAAAAACTCCTCCTTAAAACTCGAAACAGCATGCTGGGCGCTAAACGCCGATTCTGGCGTTTAGTGCCAGCAGAGGATCATACCCTTTTTTTAATGGGGATGAGCACCCTGGTGCTAAACACCGGGGCTAGCGTTTAGCACCCCTTTGTTGAAGTAAACGCCCATGCTCCTGCCCCTATCTGGTGTTAAACGTCTTCCCTGGCGTTTAGCGCCCAAGCCTTCTTGCTCCAAGGGGTTCTGTTCTTCATTCTAAGTCTTGTTGTCCCTGTTCTAAGCAGTGTACATGATTACAAACTAGATTAATCCTAGGAAACTATAAGAATCAATGAAAATTAAAAAAAAACAAATTGAAATAAAACTTGAAATAAAACTGAAGTAAGCTAAACGGATACTCATGGTTGGGTTGTCTCTCAACAAACACTTCTTACCGTCACTAGCTTAACGGTCAGCTCTTCTAAGGAGGAGGATCATAAGGGCTCAAATCTTCACCCCTCATTGTGAACTTCTTTCCTGTGCCATCATGGATCAATTCAACATACTCAAGAGACAGGATTCTGTTCACTGTGTGAGGTATGACTGGACTTCTAGTGAACACCACTTTCATTCCAGTGAGAAGTCCTCAATAGAAATATTTTTGTTCCTGCAGCCCTTAGGAACCTTCTTGTTAGGACATCCTCCCTCTTTAGTAGGTGGTGAATGCCCAACACCAAACTTATGTTTAATGTCAAAGGGGACTGTATGAGTTTCCACCAAGGGGGGAGGCTTGAGCAATGAGCTCTACATGTAAGTACCTTCTCTTCCAAAGGGTGGGAAAGGTGATACGTGGTCAGGAGGAAAACCCCTGATACCCAATCTATTCATTATCAACAGGTTTAAAAATCTTGAACACCAAATAGACTTCCCATTGCCGCATAACTAATTCTCCTCTCCCAACATCAATTAGGGCTCTTCCAGTGGCTGGGAACGGCCTTCCTAGGATGATGGAATCATTTGTATCCCCATGTCAAGTATCACAAAGTCCGCAGGGAGAAAGAGGTCTTCAACCTTGACCAGTACATTTTCCACTAGCCCATATACCTGCCTCATAGACTTGTCAGCCATTTGTAGGTTTATCCTTGTTTCATGAGCCTTTTGGATTCCCAGCTTCTTCATCATAGACAGATACATCAGATTTATGCTTGAGCCAAGATCACACAGTGCTTTCTCAAATATAATAGTCCCTATGGTACAGAGGATCAAAAAGCTTCCAGGGTCTGGCATCTTCTTGGGTAGCTTCCTCTGAATCAGTGCATTACGCTCCTTGGTCAAGACCACAGTTTCATCTCCCTTCAAGACCTTCTTCTCAGAGAGTTTGCTTTTCATGAAGGCCGTATAGGGAGGCATCTTCTCAAACACCTCGGCAAAAGAAATATTAATGTGCAACTTTTTAAAGATTTCCAAGAATTGAGTGAACTTATCATCCTTGGTCTCCTCTTGAGGCTTCTGAGGGTGTGGTACTTCAGGCTCCTGTGCCACCAATGGGGTGTGTAACAATGTGCTTCTCGCCTTTTCTTGAGGCTTTTCTTCCTTTAGTTCCTCAGCAACATGCACCGCCTTAGGCTCGCCCTCCTTGGTCATGGTAAAGGCCTTACACTCTCACTTGGATTTACCTCTGTATTACTAGGAAGAGTGTTAGGAGTCCTCTCAAGTATCCTCTTACTCAACTGACCCACTTGTACTTCCAAGTTTCGAATTGAAGCTCTGGTCTCTTGCATAAAGCAGTGAGTAGTCTTGGAATGTTCAGTAACTAGTGTAGCTAAGACAGGGGCGTCTTGACTTTGAGAAAGTTCTTGTTGCTGCTGAGAGGGCTGAAACTGTCGGTTGTTAAACCTGTTCTAATTTGATCCACCCTGGTTATTTTTGAAGCTCTGTTGGGGCTTTTATGAATGCTCTCTCCATCCAAAATTAGGGTGATTCCTCTATCCCTGATTGAAAGTATTCGAATATAGATCATTGTTGAGATTTTTGGAGGAATTTGCCAATGTAGTTAACTTGCTCAGTAGTGGTTTGAGCACAGCCACAAGCATCCCCTTGGTTGTAGCCTCCATTCATGTTATAGGATGCATCTTGAGTATTAACAGCTGAACTTGCATCCCACTCAAGTGCTGAGAGATCATACTAATCTACTGAGACATGATCTTGTTCTGCACTAGGATGGCATCCAGTGTGTCCTCTCTAAAGTGTATAGATATTGGTTGTTAGTAACCATGTTAATAAGCTCATTAGCCTCTTCAGGCGTCTTCTTCATGTGCAAGGAACTACCTGTAGAGTTGTCTAGTGACATCTTGGCCATCTTAGAGAGACCATCATAAAAGATTTGTAACCTGGTCCATTCTGAAAATATGTCAGGTTGGACACCTCCTGATCATCAGCTTGTATCTCTCTCAGTCCTCATAGAGGAACTCTCCATCTTTCTGTCTGAACGTTTGAACATCCACCCTCAGCTTGGTCAACTTCTGAGGTGGGAAGAATTTGGTCAAAAATTCAGTGACCACCTTGTCTCATGTGTCCAAGCTCTCCTTGGGATATCTTACAGAAAATGGAAAGAGCTTGAGCTTGTAGACCTCAGGATTCATTCCATTCGTCTTCACAGTGTCACAGATCTATAGGAAGTTAGAGATGAATAATTTTGAATCTTCCTACGGAGTCCGTGAAACTGGAAATTTTGCTGCACTAGAGTGATCAGCTGTGGCTTAAGCTCAAAGTTATTTGGACTAATAGCAGGTACAACTATACTGCGCCCATAAAAGTCAGAAGTGGGTGCAGTGTATGAGCCAAGCGTCCTCCTTGCTTGTTCATTAGCATTCGGGTTTCCACCATTAGCGTCCATAGCTTCCTTCTCAAAAGTTTCCCTGAGGTTCTCTCCAGCTTTGTAAGCTCTAGCTTGTTGCAAATGCCGCCTCAAGGTCCTCCCGGGTTCAGGATCAAATACACGAAGGAGTTCTTTATCCCTGTTCCTGCTCATAAACAAACAAGATACAAAGAAAAGTGGGAGTCTCTATATCAAAGTATAGAGAGCTCCCAGTGAGATATCTTATGTAAAAAGAAATAAAAGAAAACAAAGCAAACAATTAAACTAACAAAAATTTTGAAAATAAGAATGAGAAAGTAACCAAAATTTTTTTGAAAACTAAAAGGAGAAAGACACTAAAATTTTTGAAAATAAAAAGGGAAAAACACTAAAGAAACACTAAACTTAAAATCAGAAATTAAAGGAAAATAAATAAACTGAAATAAAAAATTAAAGAAAAAATAAATAATTAAAACTAAGAAAAATACCTAAGACAACTAGTAGTTGTCAATCACAAACAATCCTCGGCAACGGCGCCAAAAATTTGGTGGGGGATTTTGAATACCCACAACTTAACTGGCAAGTGTACCGGGTCATCCATGTAATGCCTCAGGTGAGTGAAGGTCGATCCCATGAGGATTTTCGGACTGAGCAACAATGGTTATCCAATTAGCTTAGTTAGGCAAATAGAAATGGTTGTTTCATGGTGTAATTTTCATAGAACAATAAACAAGAGAATAAGGAAAGCAAATAAAAGGTTTGGTGTAAAAACAGTGAGAGAAAACAGTTAAGGCTTCGGAGATGTTTACTTTTTCAGATTAAGTTTTCTTACCAACTATTTTAATCATGCAAGATTCATTCTATGGAAAACTATAAATGACTAAACCCTAATGTCTTAGTGATTTAGTCTCCTCTAACCTTCATTAACTGCCACTGTCATGGTCATTTAATTCTGCTTAGAGGGTTAAGTTCAAAACTATTTTATAGCCACAAAAACCCTAATTACCCAAAGCTAACAGGATTATATGTCATATATCCCAATTAGTTCATGTAATTAGCAATTTAAGAGGAATTTGTTTTCAAGATGTTGTTCAAGCAAGATAACTCTGTCGAGTATCACAAGAACACATGTAGAATAAGGGTCATACTTTTGTTCCACCCAAATTCATAAGATTAAGAATGAAAACAATTCCTGAAATTGAATCATTACATTAATTAAAATAGAAAAGCAATAGTCTTAAACCATAGAAATAAATAGAGCTCCTAACCTTAACTAAAGAGGTTTAGTTGCTCATGACTTACAGAGAAAACAAGGGTTCTGAAAAGTACGGAAGAGAGAAGATCCGAATTCCCCTAGAGGGAGAATCTTTTTCTTTTTATATCCAACCTAATTTGATTCGGAAATAAAATAATATTAAATTCTAAAACTAAAAGATATTGTTTGTAAATAAAAATTACAAAAAGAAAATAAAATATAACTAATAAATGCTAAATCCACTTAAGATGCCCAAAGAGGTGGGCTTTTGGACTGCATGTTGCCTGGTGCTAAACGCCCAACTCAGCAATGCTTCTGAATTGTGGCTCTACTGGTGCTAAACGCCAGTAGGGCATTTAGAGCCCAAGGGAGATGCTGCCAGCTTCTTCTTTTTAGCTTAAAACTCTACCAAATTGCTCCGAATTTCACCTAAAATCATAAAAATACTAAAATAACTCAAAGTATCATCCAAAGAGGATTTTTGTACTGAAATCAAGCACAACTAAATAAAATCTAACTAAAAAATTGGAAAATGATAAGAAAAGGGTACAAGATGCTCACGCATCAATGGTCATGTCTCATCGGCTGTCAATAAAGTCAGATGTCAAACCTGTAGCCTAGAAAAGACAGAAAATGTCTGTCGAAAGAGCCACAGAAGTCAAAATGTAGGTGGCTAGTCTCCTAAAAGCTGAGTTCATCCGAGAACTGTCCTACTCAACTTGGTTATCAAACATTGTGCTAGTGAAGAAAGTTAGTGAAAAATGGAGAATGTGCGTGGACAATTCTGATCTCAATAAAGCCTCTCCAAAAGGCTTTTTCTACCTGCCTAGCATCGACAACTTAATGGACTCTGCATCAGGGTTCAAGTACCTTAGCTTTATTGACGTATATTCGAGGTATAATAAGATCCCGATGCACCAACCTGATGAGAAAAAGATAACGTTTATAACACCAGAAGGAACATACTGCTACATGGTCATGTCTTTTGGCTTGAAGAATGTCGGGGCCATGTACTAAAGACTAATGACTAAGATATTTAATGATTAGATAGGCAAGTTGGTGGAAAGTCTACATCAATGATATACTAGTAAAAACCACTGACGTGGAATCCTTGGAGCAAGATTTGAAAGCTGTACTCAAGGCCCTCTAGAAGCATAAGATGCAGTTGAACCTGGCAAAGTGTGCTTTTGCAGTAGAAGCCGAAATGTTCTTGGGCTTCATGATCACACAAAGAAGAGTGGAGACAAATCAATATAAATGCGAAGCAATCCTGGAAATGTCTCTCCTGGGAACTTTGAAGGACCTTCAAAGATTAACAAGGTGACTTACTGCCTTATTCCGCTTCTTAGGAGCCTCAGCTCATAAAGCATTCCCCTTCTTCAACTTAATAAAAAAGGAAATCGCTTTCTAATGGACAGAAGTGTGTGAGAAAGCATTCTACCATTTTAAAAAGCTACTCTCAAAATCCCAAACCTTGAGCAAGCCAATAGAAGGAGAGCCCTTAATCTTGTATTTATCAATAATATATGAGGCCATGGTAGCGGCACTCATCTAAGAAGAAAATAAGTCACAATTCCTAGCATACTTGACGTTAGGATTTTTGCTAGTAAAAAATTTTACAAAAATAGTCGCGTTGTAGATATAGATTCTAAACCAACAGAAATCCCTTCGTGCAAATGTTTTGGTTGTCACAAGTAA
This sequence comes from Arachis hypogaea, assembly GCF_003086295.3. Taxonomy (NCBI): domain Eukaryota; kingdom Viridiplantae; phylum Streptophyta; class Magnoliopsida; order Fabales; family Fabaceae; genus Arachis; species Arachis hypogaea. The sequence goes on from NC_092037.1 coordinate 64,123,670, forward strand.
CAAACCCCTTTGAAATTGATAACCGAGTATTCAAACCTCGGGTCGTCTTCTCAAGGAATTGCAGGGAGGTATGTTCTTATTATTGGCTATGAAAAAGGTAAAATTGGGAGTTTTGGAATTAAGGAAGAAGTATGACAAGTAATTTAAATGACAATTAAAATAAATAAACAATTGTAAAGCAAACTTTTATGAGAAATTGGAAGTCCAGACTTAGTTATTCTTATCACTAATAATGAAAGTTGAATCTTAATTCCACTTAGTTAACCTTTGCTAAGGCAAAGGAAAGTCAAGGGACTAATTAGTTGACCTTCGAATCCTATTTATTTCCTAAGAAAAGGTTGGGATTATTGAAGTTCAGTCCAATTGGCAAAGATAACAGTTATCAATTATGTTGAGCTAAGATAACTCCTGAGTTACTGATTTCTTAACCAAGACCAAAAGGAAAAGAAATTAAATCTACTGGAATAAAATATCTTCAGATTGGGGATAATCAATAGCATAAACAAAAGAAAGCAATATTAAACTGAAATACCTCAAATATCATTAAACAGGGAAATCATCATGAATGTGGCATAAGCCAAATAGGCAACATAACTAATACAAGCATTAAAGTATCTGAAAATAAGAAATAAATATAAAGTAAAAGAACATTGAACCTGGGATCGAGAGTCACTCCTAAAACTAAGAGAAGTCCTAAATCCTAATTTTTAAAAATCCTAATTTCTAAATCCTAAGAGAGAGGAGAGAACCTCTCTCTCTAAAAACTACATCTAAAACATGAAAAGTGAATAATGAAAAGCATGATTATGAATGGATGCATTCCCCCACTTTATAGCCTCTAATCTATGTTCTCTGGGCTGAAAACTGGGTCAGAAACAGCCCAGAAGTCACTTCCAGCGCTTTTTGGTCCATACAGGTCACGGCCAAGTGACGTGGAGGCGTTGCCCACGCGGCCGCGCGGATTAAAGTTCGCAGATGCAATGTGTCCGCGTGGATCACGCGTTCGCATCCCCTAGCGTCAGGGAAACTATGGCATATTATATATCAAATCGAAGCCCCGGACGTTAGCTTTCCAACGCAACTGGAACCTCGTTGTTTGGACCTCTGTAGCTAAAGTTATAGCCGTTTGAGTGCGAAGAGGTCAGGCTGTACAGCTTAACAACTTCTCCAACTTCTTGTATTCCTTCCACTTTTGCATGCTTCCTTTCCATCCTCTAAGCCATTCCTGCCCTGTAATCTCTGAAAATACTTAACACACATATCAATGCATCTAATGGTAATAAGAGAGGATTAATAATAAGTAAATATAAAATCAAAGAAGCATGTTTTCAATCAAAGCACATAATTAGGAAGGCAAATGTAAAACATGCGAATAGTATGAATAAGTGGGTAAAGAGTTGATAAAATCCACTCAATTAAGCACAAGATAAACCATAAAATATGGGTTTATCAACCTCTCCACACTTAAACAATAGCATGTCCTCATGCTAAGCTCAAGAGAACTATAAAGATGAAGAGGAATGGTAGAATGTATGAAATGCAACCTATAAATGCAACTACATGCTAAGATGTTTCTACCTACTTGGTTAAAAGTAAATAAGTTCTCCAAGACAAAAATAATTCAAATTCCACTAATTCAAATCATATAAAATAAAGACAAGTAAACTTGTAAGAAGATAGCTCATGAAAGCAGGGAACATAGAATTAAGCACTGAACCCTCACTGGTAGTGTATATCACTCTAATCTCTCAAGTGTATAGGGTTAATCACTCTACTCTTCTCTAATCATGCTTTTTAAAACTTTGTTCTTCATCTAACCAATAAAAAAATATTTAGTATACTAATGCAAACATCATGATGTCTTTTCAGGGTTGTAATGGGGCTGAGGTAAAGGTAGGGATATATATATAAGGCTAAGTGAGCTAGTGAAGTGAATCTTTGATTAGTCCAAGATCTCACCTAACATACATACTTTGTAAAGCAAAGCTTCTTTACCTATTCTCCCATATTTTTCCCACTTTTGATGTTACATGCTCATGTATTAGTTTTAATTTTGTCCCATGTGCATTGCTTTATTTTGCATTTGGAGAATTCTTTTGTATCCCCTTTATTCAAATACTGAATAATTTTTTTTCTTTTTTTTAATGCACATGGTAATTCAATTATTTTGATTTCACATGAGCATGCTTCCCAAAATTTTTATTTTGAATTATTTCATTCTTTTCAACTTCCTACCCTTTGTTTTTTTATCATCCATGTTCCCAATAGGTTTCCCACACTTAAACAATTACACAACTTCTATCTTAAGCTAACCAAGGATTCAACTTGGGATTTTAAATTTGTTTTTCTACTTAAGGCTAGTGTTGTGGTTTATAAAATAAGAGGGAATTAAAGGCTCAAGGGGGTTAACAAGGGTGATGTAAAAAGTATGCTAATTTTGGGATAAGTGAGCTAGAATCAAACAATGGCCTCAATCATATGTGGTGGACGAAATTGTATCTCTTTATGGAATATGATAATAGAGCCTGGTCCAAAATCTACTTCACAATCTCGTTCAACTAACCAGCAAGTGCACTGGGTCGTCCAAGTAATACCTTACGTGAGTAAGGGTCGATCCCACGGAGATTATTGGCTTGAAGCAATCAATGTTTATTTTAATAATCTTAGTCAGGAGGCTAATAAAATTATTTGGATTTATTTGTAAGAAACCGAAGTATTTAAAATTGTAAGTTAAAATAATAGGGAATAATAGCGTTACTTGATGTGCAGTAATGAGAAACATGTTGGAGTTTTGGAGATGCTTTGTCCTTTGAATTTCTACTTTTCCTTGAAATCCTCTTCTCACACGCAAGGTTCCTTCCATGGCAAGCTCTATGTAGGGTGTCACCGTTGTCAATGGCTACTTCCCATCCTCTCAGTGAAAACGTTCCTATGCTCTGTCACAGCACGGCTAATCATCTGTCGGTTCTCAATCAGGTTGGAATAGAATCCATTGATTCTTTTGCGTCTGTCACTAACGCCCAGCCCTCAGGAGTTTGAAGCACGTCACAGTCATTCAATCCCAGAATCCTACTCGGAATACCACAGACAAGGTTTAGACTTTCCGGATTCTCATGAATGCCGCCATCAATCCGGCCTATACCACGAAGATTCTGTTGGGAATCTAAGAGACGTTCATTCAGTCTAATGTAGAACGGAAGTGGTTGTCAGGCACACGTTCATAGATTGAGGAAGGTGATGAGTGTCACGGATCATCACCTTCTTCACAATTAAGCGCAAATAAACATCTTAGATAAGAACAAGCGTGTTTGAATGAAAAACAAAGGAATTGTATTAAATCATCGAGACGCTGCAGAGCTCCTCACCCCCAACAATGGAGTTTAGAGACTCATGCCGTCACAAAGTATGTAATTCAGATCTGAAAATGTCATGAGGTACAAGATATGTTTCTAAAAGTTGTTTAAATAGTAAACTAGTAACTTAGGTTTACAGAAAATGAGTAAACTAAGATAATTGGTGCAGAAATCCACTTCTGGGGCCCACTTGGTGTGTGCTGGGGCTGAGACTAAAGCTATCCATGAGTAGAGGCCTTTCTTGGCGTTAAACTCCAGGTTATGACGTGTTTTGGGCGTTCAACTCCGGATCATGACGTTTTTCTGGCGTTTAACTCCAGACAGCAGCATGTACTTGGCGTTCAACGCCAAGTTACGTCGTCTATTTTCTCGCAAAGTATGGACTATTATATATTGCTGGAAAGCCCTGGATGTCTACTTTCCAAAGCCGTTGAGAGCGCACCAATTGGACTCCTGTAGCTCCAGAAAATCCATTTCGAGTGCAGGGAGGTCAGGATCCAACAGCATCAGCAGTCCTTTTTCAGCCTAAGTCAGATTTTTACTCAGCTCCCTCAATTTCAGCCAGAAAATACCTGAAATCACAGAAAAACACACACACTCATAGTAAAGTCCAGAAATATGATTTTTGCCTAAAAACTAATATTATTCTACTAAAAACTAACTGAAACATGCTAAAATCTACATGAAATTACCCCCAAAAAGCGTATAAAATATCCGCTCATCAATATGCAAGCATGTAAATATATTAAATATTGGACATATAGAATGGAACAAAGCAAAGATTACAATTATAGAGAACAAAACACACAAGAATAAAAATTTATGGTTAAATAATGTAACCATGTAAATAAGCTCAAATCTCACAGGTTGTGTGTTCTTTGGCTCAAAAACCATGTTCCAAATACAACTTTAAACAAATTTAACAAAAAATTTTCAAATTAAATTAGTGAAATTTTTCAAAAAAAAAAGGGTCTTAAAAGAAATTTATTACTTTAACCAAGTAGTAACTAAATGCATAAAATCAAACAAATATGCAAATGCAACAATGAACTACCAAATAAAATAAAATATTGGTGTTGAAATAGGAAATAACTAACCCATGGAGATCGGTATCGACCTCCCCACACTTAAAGATTGCACCGTCCTCGGTGCTTGCTGAGATGTGCAGGTGGACGGGTGGTTCCAACTGATGCTTTTCTTCAAGGATTGTGCAGATGGACTTGTTTGTCTCCCCTTTAAGAAGTTCCTCCCTTTTCCCGTCTTCGGTGGCCAGCCTGGAAGAAGAGAAAAAGAAGAACAGTAACCCAGAGATAAAGATAAGAACATAAATAAAATATGGGTGTTAATGCCAAATAATAAAGGTCTCAATTACATGGTAGCTACAACATGCAAGTGAGAAAACAATAGAAGCACATGGCATACTAGTGGTGCAAAATTTTGCAACAATTAGGGAGAGTGTGGGTAAGGAGAGGTAATATAAATTCATGTCAATGCAAAATTAATACAGGTATAAAAGATAGGCATTCATTTAAATAATATTACCTAACCAGAATAAAACAAGTCACTAAGCACCCAAAATAATTCAAGAGAAGATGCAACAGCTAAATAAGAAAAATTTAACACCAAAGGAAAAATAATGAAATTATAAAAGAAAAGAAAAATATGCACTAAATTAAAATGCAATGAATGAAATATGCAAATAAATTAAGTAAAATAAAATGAAAGATAAAAAGAATGAGAAGAGAAAGAAGGGAAGAAGAAGTAAATAAGAGAGGAGGAAGATAGAATAAGAAAAGATAGAAAAAATTAGGATTAGAGAAGAAAAGATAAGAAAATTGGCATTGATCTGGATAGGTTGTGCGACGCTAGCGACGCGGTCGCGTGGGTAACGCGGCCGCGTGGGGCGCAATAAGTTCAGGTGACGCGGATGCGTGGGGCACGCGAAGGCATGGCCTGATTTGTGTGATTGACGTGAGTGCAGCCTTGCGTTCGCGCAACTCTCTGTTCGAAACTCTTTTTGCCAATTTTTAGGGTGACACGGTCACGTGGTTGACGCGATCGCGTGGGTGGCCAAGATTGGAGGATAACGTGGACGCGTGGGGCATGACTTCGCGTGGTAAGGCTTGTGCGTCTAGCGCCAATCCAACCTTACTCCAGCACAACTTTCGGTCATGCACTCCTTTTACGTCGATTACCAGGTCACGCGGCCGCGTTGGTGACGCGGACGCGTGGGAGGCGTGGTTCCCATGTGACGCGGACGCGTCAGCGACGCGGTCGCGTGGGTCAAATTGTACCAAAGGCACGCCTCCAGCCACGCTTCCGCGTGACTCTCTGTTCACTTTGCTTTTCTCCTAATGCACTTGTGACGCGGATGCGTCAGCGACGCTGCCGTGTCGCGTGCATTTTTTTTTATTATGCAGTATGCAGAGTGCAATGCTTAATATGAATGATGTGCATGATTTCTAGGTTCAATAAAAATTCAAAAACAAACAAAACATATTAGAATGAAAACTGAAAAGGGACGATCATACCATGGTGGGTTGTCTCCCACCCAGCACTTTTAGTTAAAGTCCTTAAGTTGGACATTGGTTGAGCTTCTTGTTATGGCGGCTTATGTTTAAATTTATCCAGAAAACTCCACCAATGCTTGGAATGCCAATAGCCTCCGGGGTCCCAAACTAGGCATGTAAAGCTTCTGAGCAGCTTCAAACAAATTTTCAGGCTCCCGGGATGACGAATGTCAGGATAGGATCCATGATCCCAAGCTTTGCTTTTAAATCCGCCTCTGTCTTGATCTACATGATTCCATCCGGGCGGTTTAAAAAGTAGATTCTCACCATGGTGACCAAACGTTCTCCGTGATCCATTCAAATGAGCATGATACCAATCCGTGCACTGCGAGTTGAAGCGTGGAACCTTATTGAACCTTGTGCACCAGCTCTGAGTACGAGCCACTTCCCTTTTACTCTTAAAGCCGCAAAGAGCTCTAAGCTGGCCATCTGTTTCAAGTAAACCATATTCAAGTGGAAAAGTAAAGATAAAAGCTAAAGATTTTACCCACTTGAGGTTTGTAGTGGTAGTGGCCTTAGGATAGATGTTTTCAGTGGTTCTGCAAGCTCTACTCCCTTGTGGTCTTCAGTGAATTCCTCCACTTCCTTGCAAACCTTTTCCATTCCGGCCATGTCCTGGTCAAAGTCTTCCATATCTTCCTCATCACTTGAGTCATAATTAGGAGGTTGAGAAAAGTCGACCTCTGCATCATCTTCGTATTTACTTGGGGAAGATTCTTCTGTCTTAAAGAATTCACTTGCGGGTGCAAGTTCATAACTAGGAGGACTTGACTGGTGACTATCATCATTAAGGAAACATGCGTCTTGAGTTACTCCGTCCAGTTCTTCATAAGATATCTGCATTGGAAGCTGTGCAACATCCTCTTTAGCGTCAATTGTAACATCCTTGACGGGGTCTTCCATGACTCTGTATTTCCTAGGAGGTTCAGCATCTCCTAAATCTTCAACCAACTCTTCTTCTTCTACAATGACAACGTCCTCTACTTGTTCCAGTACGAAGTTATGCTCTATGCTGTCCACTGGTGTCTCTAGTGTCTTCTTCATGCTGTGTTCTTCATTAGATTCTCCACATGAAGCCATGGGAGTCTGTTGAGTGTCTGAACGTCTGGAAGATAATTGAATTATTTCTTGCTCCAGTTGATGAAGGGTTGCAGTAAATTGTTTTACTGATTCTTCGAGGCAAACCTGTGATTCTGGCTTTGATGGATAAGGACATGATGCGTAGGGGAGTGGTGGTTCTTGGGAGTAATTGGATTGGTGTTGGGGTGGATAAGGATCGTATGGTGGCGAATGGTGAAAAGAAGCTTGTGAGTGTGGTGGTTCGAGGTTATGTTGAGAGGATGGTCTATAGGCACGGGGTGGGGCTTGTTGATAGTTACAAGGTTGTCCACCATATCCTTCAGCTGGGTATGCATTGTAGAATGGTCGTTGTCCATGATATCTTGGAGGGTGTTGTTGCCTAAAGGGTTGATTAGATCCTCTTGGCTCCATCCATCCATGATTGGTCTGACCTTGATGCATATTTCTGCTGTGGTTTCTATTTCCTTCAACAAAATTAGAACCAAACTCAAAGCGAGAGGGGTGAGAATTCATAGTAGTTAGCAGAAATAAGGGGGAAAAAGAGAAAACAAATAAACAAGTAAAAGAAAATTTCTTTTTTTTTTTGAAAATATTTACAATAACCAATAATAAGGCACATGTTTGCAATTCCCCGGCAACAGCGCCATTTTGACGTTATGATTTTTGCTAGTAAATAATTTTACAAAAATAGTCGCATTGTAGATATAGATTCTAAACCAACAGAAATCCCTTCGTGTAAACGTTTTGGTTGTCACAAGTAACAAACCCCTTTGAAATTGATAACCGAGTATTCAAACCTCGGGTCGTCTTCTCAAGGAATTGCAGGGAGGTATGTTCTTATTATTAGCTATGAAAAAGGTAAAATTGGGGGTTTTGGAATTAAGGAAGAAGTATGACAAGTAATTTAAATGACAATTAAAATAAATAAACAACTGTAAAGCAAACTTTTGGCAAGGTATGAGAAATTGGAAGTCCAGACTTAGTTATTCTTATCACTAATAATGAAAGTTGAATCTTAATTCCACTTAGTTAACCTTTGCTAAGGCAAAGGAAAGTCAAGGGACTAATTAGTTGACCTTCGAATCCTATTTATTTCCTAAGAAAAGGTTGGGATTATTGAAGTTCAGTCCAATTGGCAAAGATAATAGTTATCAATTATGTTGAGCTAAGATAACTCCTGAGTTACTGATTTCTTAACCAAGACCAAAAGGAAAGAAAATTAAATCTACTGGAATAAAATATCTTCAGATTGGGGATAATCAATAGCATAAACAAAAGAAAGCAATATTAAACTGAAATACCTCAAATATCATTAAACAGGAAAATCATCATGAATGTGGCATAAGCCAAATAGGCAACATAACTAATACAAGCATTAAAGTATCTGAAAATAAGAAATAAATATAAAGTAAAAGAACATTGAACCTGGGATCGAGAGTCACTCCTAAAACTAAGAGAAGTCCTAAATCCTAATTTTTAAAAATCCTAATTTCTAAATCCTATGAGAGAGGAGAGAACCTCTCTCTCTAAAAACTACATCTAAAACATGAAAAGTGAATTATGAAAAGCATGATTATGAATGGATGCATTCCCCCACTTTATAGCCTCTAATCTGTGTTCTCTGGGCTGAAAACTGGGTCAGAAACAGCCCAGAAGTCACTTCCAGCGCTTTTTGGTTCGTACAGGTCACGGCCAAGTGATGCGGAGGCGTCGCCCACGCGGCTGCGCGGATTAAAGTTCGCAGATGCGACACGTCCGCGTGGATCACGTGTTCGCATCGCCTAGCGTCAGGGCAACTTTGGCATATTATATATCAAATCGAAGCCCGAACGTTAGCTTTCCAACGCAACTGGAACCGCGTCGTTTGGACATCTGTAGCTAAAGTTATAGCTGTTTGAGTGCGAAGAGGTCAGGCTGGACAGCTTAACAACTTCTCCAACTTCTTGTATTCCTTCCACTTTTGCATGCTTCCTTTCCATCCTCTGAGCCATTCCTGCCCTGTAATCTCTGAAAACACTTAACACACATATCAAGGCATCTAATGGTAATAAGAGAGGATTAATAATAAGCAAATATAAAATCAAAGAAGCATGTTTTCAATCAAAGCACATAATTAGGAAGGCAAATGTAAAACATGCGAATAGTATGAATAAGTGGGTAAAGAGTTGATAAAATCCACTCAATTAAGCACAAGATAAACCATAAAATATGGGTTTATCAATACTTCATCAGTAAAGAGAGTCATTTGTAACCCTAATCATAAGCCAAGAAGGGGGGCCAAGACTAGATGGTTCCGATTAAGCGGTTCATTGAAAAAGGAGAACTCCCTCAAGACCTGACCTAAGCAAAGGCTTTGAAGAAAGAGGCCATCAAGTACACAATAATCAATGGGGTACTATATCGTAGAGGTATTCACAACTACTCCCGAAATGTCTCCTACCTGACAAAATGGAGTATGTCATAAGAGAGGTGCACGAAAGGAGCTGCGAACATCATATGGGCGGCAAAATGTTGGCTCAAAAACTAATTAGAGCAAGGTATTATTGGCCGACGATGATAAAAGACTCGACCCAACTTGTCAAGTCATGTGTCAAGTGTAAAAAAAATGGCAACTTCTACGTAGCACCAGCAGAAAGTTTACACCAATAATGACCACCCGACCTTTCGCAATGTAGGGTTCCTCCTCATGGGACTCTTCTTAATGACACCAGAGCAACTCAAGTACCTCATAGTAGCTATTGATTATTTCACAAAGTGGATAATGCGTGAGCGTCTTTCCCTAATTTTCTATTTATTTTAAGTTAGAATTTATGGAGTTTAATTATATTTTAGTGTTAAAATCCTCTTTGGATGCTACTTTGAGTTATTTTAGTATTTTAATTATTTCAGGTGAAGTTCAGATCAGTTTGGCAGAGTTTGTGTGCAAGAAAAGAGAAGAATTGGAAGCTGCCAAGCTAGCGCTAAACGCGGACCTGGGCATTTAGTGCCAAGAACTCAAAATCGAAAGGGAGCTTCCTGCTCACAAGGGCACTAAACGCTGCAACTAGCATTTAGCGCCAGCAATCCGGATCACATTCTCACCAATGGAGCATCTTTAGTTGGATTTAGCGTTTAATTATTATATTTTGTGTTATTTTAGTTATTTTTAACTACAAAATCTTTGAGGTTTAGAATTTATTATTTTATTTTAGTTTGAAATCAAATTAGGTTAGATATAAAAGGGAAAAGATTCACCCTTCGGGGGATCTTCTCTCTTATGCACTTTCACATTTTTTGAACCCTAGTTTTCTCTCTGAAGCATGAGCCACTAAACCTCTTTGGTTAAGGTTAGAAGCTCTGTTTATTTCGATGGATTAAGACTATTATTGTTCTATTTTAATTAATGTATTGATTCAGTTTCAAGGATTACTTTCGTTCTTCATCTTATCAATCTGGGTAAATCAAAAGAATAATCCTTATTCTATATGCATTCTTGTGATTCTCGATAGAGCTATCTCGCTTGAAAGCAAATTCCTCCTAAATTGCTAATTACTGGGACTTAACGGAATACGTGACATATAATCCTTTTATATCTGGGTAATTAGAGTTTTTGTGGCCAACAAACTAGAATTGAACCTAACCTTCTAATCGAAATTAAGTGACCAAGACATTGGCGGTTAACTAGGTTAGAGGAGACTAAATCACTAAGACATTAGGGTTTAGTCACTAACCGTTTGCCATGAAATGAATCTTGCATGATTAAATAGTTGGTAAGAAACCTTCATCCAGAAAAGTAAACAACTCCGAAACCTTAACTACCTTCTCTCATATATTTTACACCAAATTCCACTATTTGCTTTCTTACTCTCTGAATCACTGTTAAATACTTTTGAACCCCAAAACATCACTTTCTGCTAGCTTGACTAAGTGAGTCAATTGACCATTGTTGCTCAGTCCATCAATCCTCATGGGATCGACCCTTACTCACCTGAGGTATTACTTGGTACGACCCGGTTCACTTGCCAGTTCAATGTGGATATTCTTAAATTCTGCACCAGTGGATAGAAGTGAAGGCCCTAGCCAGTATTACAGCAGCCCAGTGCAGGAAGTTTTTCAAGAGGTAGGTAATCAACAGATTTGGAGTTCCAGAAATTGGTATTGTAGATAATGGCACCAAATTCAACGACAAGAAGTTCCTCAAACTCCTTGGAAGATTAAGAATTTGGCAACACTTCTCTTCGGTAGAACACTCACAAGCAAATGGCCAAGTAAAAGCCACAAACAAGGTCATCCTGAATAGAATAAAGAAATGGCTGGATCAGAACAAAGGGGAATGGCTAAAAGAACTCGGGTCCGTCCTTTGGTCTTATCAGACTACACCACGTACAATTTACAATGGGCGAGACACCCTTCGAACTCAAATATGGTACAGAGGCAATGGTACCAGTGGAGATCGGAGAGCTGAGCCCAAGGCTCCTTTTAGGGATCTTTGACCAAGAAACAGAAAATGACCTAGTTGACAAAGTCAGGGAGATGGCTCATTTAAAGATAGGAAAAGTACCTGCGACTGCGACGATCTAGTACTTCGATGCAACGATATCGAAACCCCCCAGTCGGGAAAAGGTAAGCTATCTACAAACTAGGAGTGCCTTACTGTGTTTGCGGGTCATGTGAAAAGGGAGCATAGAATTTAAAGAAGCTCAATGGCACAGAGATTCCTTAATCTTGGCTTGTCACTAATCTTAAGAGGTTTTACCCATAATAGATATTATTAAATTGTTTACTTCAACTAGCAAGTTAAGCATATTTCTATTTCAATTTCCCGTATTGTAAGTTGGATTTTTAATTTTTAAGTTAACGAGTACTCTTTCCTCATCTCGTGAACTCGTTAAGGGTGAAGGAAGGTTTTAATGAGGCCCACAAGTTTGCTTTTAAACACATTGGTTTTCTCAAGTTTTCCTTCCACTATTCCTTTTCAAAAGAGCAAAATTTTAGGAAGTTATTAATTGTGAAAGCCAAAACCTAATAATGCAAACGGATATCCAACGCATTAAACGAAATGGTAAAGTTTAATAATTTAGCCAAATTAGTTCAAAAGTTACCTCATCTCGACAGGTAACAAACTAAAGCAAACAAAAAAGAAAATAAAAAATTCTCAACATTAGCCCACCAGGTAGCAAACTATTGAATAAAGGAAAATTCCAAGCTTTTTATTTCTCAATGGACATGTCCACAATTTTTCCCATCCTCGATAACCTTGAAAGCACCAAGTTGGGAAACGTCGAAATTAGGAGCTAGGAGAGTCACCTACGCCTTCAAAGCTTCTTCGGTAGCAAAAATTGCCTCTTCGACATTCTTCACAATCTTTGTTCTTTTTCTTCAAGGTAGCCTCCAACTCTCCAGTATCCTTGGCCTTCTTCTTCACCTCTTCGGTGCAACGCTCGGCCTTGGAAATTTCCACCCGAAGCTCTATCTCCATGTCAGTAAGTCACTGAATTTCATCCCTGACCTCTACGGATTTTTTCTCAGCTTCAGTTTTAGTAGTCTCAGCCACCTCCTTTTGTGCCCACTAGGCCGTAAGTTAGACTTGAGCTTGGCGAAGTTTTCCATCTAGCACGCGAGATTGGCCAAGAACCAACTCAGCTTTATGAACTACCGTCGCCAATCAGAGCATAGAGCGGTAAACCCACTTCGCCTGGGCAGAAAGGTCACAATCAGAGAAGAAATCTTCTGTTCTAGGAAGAAGATGCTCATCTATGATGCCCTGGGTGTCGAAAGCTTTTTCCATAATAGATAGGGTGTCAATCTCTTTAGCCATGCTACTACCTTCAATCTTCTTCCGCTTTTTCATCTCAGGCTTTGGGTTGAAGATAACATGGAGAACGTCATCCCCACCTAGAACCTCAGTTTGTCGGCTCCCCTTTGACCACCTTCGGACATTGTTGTCTCAACAGTTTGAAGGGTACTCTCTTCTTTGTTTTTCCCTTCCACCTCAAGAAAATTAGCCATCAAATTATCTATAGTCGTGTTCTCGCCAACCATGAATTGTAAATAAAAGAATCTGTCAGCCTGGTAAAATAAATGAACAAGATAGATAACAAACAAAGTTGTACGGGAAAAAACAAAATCCACCAATATATTGATGCATGGCGTGTTGGTTACCCATGACCAGTCAAGGGTTGAGGAAGTTATTCCCCCATATCACTGACAATACGTTAGTGATATTCCGACCTTTCTAAGACAAACCTTCATAAGAAATTTTAATTAAATAGTCGTCACCAGCCTCGTAGCTCCAATACGTCGAGAACCTCCTTTTGCCCTCTAGAGTCTACCAAAAGGGATGGTGCCTTTAGCCGTCCTTACCTTGAAATATTGTTCTTTGAAGTCATGAAATGAATCCTCAAACAAAGGAAGATTTTTTGGTTTTGGAACTAATCAAAAGGACATATACCCCTTCTTATGTTTTCTTTTCTAATTTGGTACAGTTAGAAGGAAAAATACAAAAATACCTCCATAACAATCGGGATCTATAAATACTCACACGCGAGCTTGAAACACCTAATAATAGCCCAATTACTAGGATGAAGATGGGAAGGAGACATGCCATACCGATTGAGGAAGGACATCACGAACCATGAAAATGGAAACCTGATCCCAAGATATTGAACATGGATTTGCGAACTCCGGACACGAGGAGCCGACAAGTTAACATAACATATGTGCTCCTGCACATCGAGAAGGAAAAGGTCATACTATGCTTATGTCGCACCTCCTTTGCAAATCACTCTAGCTTCATGGAGCTTTTGCAAAGCACCCTCATTAAGTCACAAGGTTGTTACCACTATATCGGATGTACTTTAATAATAAATTTTGGGAATACCTTGATCAGGGAAGACGAGTCCCCAAGGTTAAGGATCGGCTCTCCTTTGCACTATACTTACAAATGGGGGTATCACCACCATTATGAGCGTAGCACAATACTACAGTAATAGAGAAAACTATGCTAGCAAAAGTAAGTGTGCACTAAAAAGCCAATTCCATCAAGATGCAACGGTACTATCCCTTCTAACCTATCAAGCATCTCTACCAACATTTCTATCAAGAATCTTAACAGACATGTTCACCATAAAGAGAAACAAATGCATGAGCTACTCCAAAATGACTAGAAAAAGCAAACAAAACTGTTTGGTCAGAAACATACTTGAAGAAGAAAGGGAATTAAACACAAGGAACTGCAAGGAAAAAAGGAAACATAAGAGGAAGGACAAAGTTGTGACTAACGTGAGCAAAAAGGCCACTGGCACTAGTAGTAGAAATGACAATTCAGGGAAAAGTGAGGAAGAGAACCACAAAGAAAAGGGAAGAAATGAAGGAAAATAAAGAAAAAATGAAGCGATTTTGAAACAAATATATGTAACCTCCAAAATGCAAAAGACTATAAAAGGACTAACGGTAAAATTGTAAAATCTTCAACTAGTAGCATTTAAATTCCACTCACGTCAATTGATATGATGCCTCAAGAAGTGCACACAACTTCGAGCAAAAAACTAGAAACTTTTGACCGCTCACGTAGGAACCACTCCATCAGGCGTTAAAGCATGACAATCAATTGGGTCCCCAGAAACGTGACACCGTCAGTTCGGATACATCACATTTTGGAGCATTATTGTGGACTCAGCCTCAGGCCCAAATGACCTTACTCCAACCCTATATGATACCTTCAGCTCCACATGGGTCCAGGGTCCTAGCATTTGAGTATCATTTGACCCAACGATGCTTTAACAAATTTTGGAATTTGAAATTCAAAAGACCCCATCGACCAAAAAAAAGATATTCAAAAGACCCCTAGCTTCCTAATAAACTCAAAGATACGACTAACCCTATAGAAAAAGGAGCTACCCACTCCTCCATGTACGATCTTTTGAACCCTCACAAACTCTACCTCTTAGTCTTAGATACCTACTAACTTGTCAGAATATCTTTGCAGATCACTGGTGCACGAAATTGTGATCATCAATGGCGCCATCAATATGGTACGCTCAATTGCAATCTCAACTCTTTATCACAACTTCACACAACTAACCAGCAAGTGTACTGGGTCGTCCAAGTAATAAACCTTACACGAGTAAGGGTCGATCCCACGGAGATTGTTGGTATGAAGCAAGCTATGGTCATCTTGTAAATCTCAGTCAGGCGGATTCAAATGGTTATGGAGGATTGATAACTAAAAGATGAATAAAACATAAAATAAAGATAGAGATACTTATGTAATTTATTGGTGAGAATTTCAGATAAACCTTACGCGAGTAAGGGTCGATCCCACGGAGATTGTTGGTATGAAGCAAGCTATGGTCATCTTGTAAATCTCAGTCAGGCGGATTCAAATGGTTATGGAGGATTGATAACTAAAAGATGAATAAAACATAAAATAAAGATAGAGATACTTATGTAATTCATTGGTGAGAATTTCAGATAAGCGTATGGAGATGCTTTGTCCCTTTCTTCACTTTGCTTTCCTACTGTCTTCATCCAATCCTTCTTACTCCTTTCCATGGCAAGCTGTATGTTGGGCATCACCATTGTTAATGGCTACAGTCCCGTCCTCTCAGTGAAAATGTTCAACGCGCTCTGTCACAGCACGGCTATTCATCTGTCGGTTCTCGATCATGTCGGAATAGAATCCAGTGATTCTTTTGCGTCTGTCACTAACGCCCCACAATCGCGAGTTTAAAGCTCATCACAGTCATTCAATCCCTGAATCCTACTCGGAATACCACAGACAAGGTTTAGACTTTCCGGATTCTCAAGAATGCCGCCATCAATTCTAGCTTATACCACGAAGATTCTGATTAAGGAATCCAAGAGATAAACATTCAAGCCTTGTTTGCATGTAGAACGGAGGTGGTTGTCAGGCACGCGTTCATAAGTGAGAATGATAATGAGCGTCACATAATCATCACATTCATCATGTTCTTGGGTGCGAATGAATATCTTAGAACAAGAATAAGCTGAATTGAATAGAAGAACAATAGTAATTGTATTAATACTCGAGGTACAGCAGAGCTCCACACCTTAATCTATGGTGTGTAAAAACACCACCATTGAAAATACATAAGTGATAATGGTGATCATTGGCTTTGGCCCCAGAGAGGGAACCAGAAGAACCAAGATGAAAATACAATAGCAAAAGGTCTTATTTATAGAGAACTAGTAGCTTAGGGTTTACAGAAATGAGTAAATGACATAAAAATCCACTTCCGGGCCCACTTGGTGTGTGCTTAGGCTGAGCATTGACGCTTTCATGTGTAGAGACTTTTCTTGGAGTTAAACACCAGCTTTTGTGCCAGTTTGGGTGTTTAACTCCCACTTTTGTGCCAGTTCCGGTGTTTAACGCAGGGCATTCTTGAGCTGATTTAGAACGCCGGTTTGGACCATCAAATCTCAGATAAAGTATGGACTATTATATATTGCTGGAAAGTCCAGAATGTCTACTTTCCAACGCAATTGCGAGCGCGCCAATTGGGTTTCTGTAGCTCCAGAAAATCCACTTCGAATGCAGGGAGGTCAGAATCCAATAGCATCTGCAGTCCTTTTCAGCCTCTGAATCAGATTTTTGCTCAGGTCCCTCAATTTCAGCCAGAAAATACCTGAAATCATAGAAACACACACAAACTTATAGTAAAGTCTAGAAAAGTGAATTTTAAATAAAAACGAATAAAAATATAATAAAAACTAACTAAAACATACTAAAAACATACTAAAAACAATGCCAAAAAGCGTATAAATTATCCGCTCATCACAACACCAAACTTAAATTGTTGCTTGTCCCCAAGTAACTGAAAATCAAATAAGATAAAAAGAAGAGAGTATGCAATAAATTCCAAAAACATCTATAAAGATCAGTATTAATTAGATGAGCGGGGGTTTTAGCTTTTTGCCTCTGAACAGTTTTGGCATCTCACTCTATCCTTTGAAATTCAGAATGATTGGCTTTTATAGGAACTCAGAATCCAAATAGTGTTATTGATTCTCCTAGTTAAGTGTGATGATTCTTGAACACAGCTACTTTATGAGTCTTGGCCGTGGCCCAAAGCACTCTGTCTTCCAGTATTACCACCGGATACATACATGCCACAGACACAAAACTGGGTGAACCTTTTCAGATTGGGACTCAGCTTTGCTAGAGTCCCCAATTAGAGGTGTCCAGGGTTCTTAAGCACACTCTTTTTTTTTGCCTTGGATCACGACTTTATTTTTAGCCTTGCCTTTTGGTTTAAAGGGCTGTTGGCTTTTTCTGCTTGCTTTCTCTCTCTTTTTTTTCCGCACATAATCTCTCTTTTTTTTATTCACTGCTTTTTCTTGCTTCAAGAATCATTTTTATGATTTTTTAGATCCTCAGTAACATGTCTCCTTTTTTCATCATTCTTTCAAGAGCCAACATTCATGAACAACAAATTCAAAAGACATATGCACTGTTCAAGCATACATTCAGAAGTCAAAGTATTGCCACCACATCAAAATAATTAATCTGTTATAAAATTCAAAATTCATGCAATTCTTCTCTTTTTTAATTAAGAACATTTTTCATTTAAGAAAGGTGATGGATTCATAGGACATTCATAACTTTAAGGCATAGACACTAAGACACTAATGATCATAAGACACAAACATAAATAAAACATAAAGCATAATTTTCAAAAAAAAAACAGAAAAATAAAGAACAAGGAGATTAAAGAACGGGTCCACCTTAGTGATGGCAGCTTGTTCTTCCTCTTGAAGATCTTATGGAGTGCTTTAGCTCCTCAATGTCTCTTCCTTGCCTTTGTTGCTCCTCTCTCATGATTCTTTGATCTTCTCTAATTTCATGGAGGAGGATGGAATGTTCTTGGTGCTCCACCCTTAGTTGTCCCATGTTAGAACTCAATTCTCCTAGGGAGGTGTTGATTTGCTCCCAATAGTTTTGTGGAGGAAAGTGCATCCCTTGAGGCATCTCAGGGATTTCATGATGAGGAATTTCCTCATGCTCATGTCTATAAGTGGGATCTCCTGTTTGCATTGAGCTCCTTCCACACAGATATCCATGAGGACTTGGTCCAACCTTTGATTAAAGTTGACCTTTTCTTTTTTGAGTTTGAAAAGGGACCTTGGGGATCACCTTCTTCTTGGCCACAACTTCATAGAAGTGGTCTTGATGCACCCTTGAGATGAATCTCTCCATCTTCTATGACTCGGAGGTGGAGGCTTTTGCCTTCCCTTTCCTCTTTCTAGAGGTTTCTCCGGCCTTAGGTGCCATAAATGGTTATAAAAAAACAAAAAGCAACCCTTTTACCACACCAAACTTAGAAGGTTTGCTCGTCCTCAAGCAAAAGAAGAAAGAAGATAGTAGAAGAAGAAGAAATAGAGGAGATTGAGGGGGGCTTTGTGTTTCGGCCAAGGGGGAGAAGCATTGTTTAGGTTGTGTGAAAATGAAGGAGTGAAGAAGGGTTTATATAAGGGTGGAGAGAGGGGTAGGGTTCGGCCATTATGGGTGGGTTTGGGAGGGAAAGTGGTTTGAATTTGAATGGTGAGGTAGGTGGAGTTTTATGAAGGATGGATGTGAGTGGTAAAGAGAATGGTGGGATTTGATAGGTGAGGGGTTTTTGGGGAAGAGGTATTAAGGTGATTGGTGAATGGGTGAAGAAGAGAGAGAGTGGTGGGGATCCTGTGGGTCCACAGATCCTGAGGTGTCAAGGATAGCTCATCCCTGCACCAAATGGCGTGTAAAACGCTCTTTCTGCCAATCCTGGCGTTAAACGCCGGGCTGCTGCCCTTTTCTGGCGTTAAACACCAGTCTGGTGCCCCTTTCTGGTGTTAAACGCCAGTCTGGTGTCCCTTTCTGGCGTTAAACGCCCAGAATGGTGCCAGACTGGGCGTTAAACGCCCATTTGCTGCCCTTACTGGCGTTTAAACGCCAGCAAGCTTTTCCTCCAGGGTGTGCTATTTTTTTTTCTGTTTTTCATTCTATTTTTGCTTTCTCAATTGTTTTTGTGACTTCACATGATCATCAACCTACAGAAAACATAAAATGACAAAGGAAAATAGATAAATATAACATTGGGTTGCCTCCCAACAAGCGCTTCTTTAATGTCAGTAGCTTGACAGTGGGCTCTCATGGAGCCTCACAGATGTTCAGAGTAATGTTGGAACCTCCCAACACCAAACTTAGAGTTTGAATGTGGGGGTTCAACACCAAACTTAGAATTTGGTTGTTGCCTCCCAACACCAAACTTAGAGTTTGACTGTGGAGGCTCTGTTTGACTCTGTTTTGAGAGAAGCTCTTCATACTTCCTTTCCATGGTTATAGAGGGATATCCTTGAGCCTTAAACACAAAGGATTTTTCATTCACTTGAATGATCAATTCTCCTCTGTCAACATCAATCACAGCCTTTGCTGTGGCTAGGAAGGGTCTGCCAAGGATAATGGATTCATCCATGCACTTCCCAGTCTTTAGGACTATAAAATCAGCAGGGATGTAATGGTCTTCAATCTTTACCAGAACATCCTCTACAAGTCCATAAGCTTGTTTTCTTGAATTGTATGCCATCTCTAGTGAGATTCTTGCAGTTTGTACCTCAAAGATCCCTAGCTTCTCCATTACAGAGAGAGGCATGAGGTTTATGCTTGACCCTAGGTCACACAGAGCCTTCTCGAAGGTCATGGTGCCTAATGTACAAAGTATTGAGAACTTCCCAGGGTCCTGTCTCTTTTGAGGTAATATCTGCCTAGTCAAGTTATCTAGTTCTTTGGTGAGCAAAGGGGGTTCATCCTCCCAAGTCTCATTACCAAATAACTTGTCATTTAGCTTCATGATTGCTCCAAGGTACTTGGCAACTTGCTCTTCAGTGACATCTTCGTCCTCTTCAGAGGAAGAATACTCATCAGAGCTCATCAATGGCAGACGTAAATCCAATGAAATCTGTATGGTCTTAGTGTGAGCCTCAGATTCCCATTGTTCCTCATTAGGGAACTCATTGGAGGCCAGTGGACGTCCATTGAGGTCTTCCTCAGTGGCGATCACTGCCTCTTCCTCCTCTCCAAATTCGGCCATGTTGATGGCCTTACACTCTCCTTTTGGATTCTCTTCTGTATTGCTTGGAAGAGTACTAGGAGGGAGTTCAGTAACTTTCTTACTCAGCTGACCCACTTGTGCCTCCAAGTTTCTAATGGAGGACCTTGTTTCAGTTATAAAACTTTGAGTGGTTTTGATTAGATCAGAGACCATGGTTGCTAAGTCAGAGTGGCTCTGCTTAGAATTCTCTGTCTGTTGCTGAGAAGACGATGGAAAAGGCTTGCCATTGCCAAACCCATTTCTTCCACCATTATTGTTGTTGAAACCTTGTTAAGGTCTCTGTTGATCCTTCCATGAGAGATTTGGATGATTTCTCCATGAAGGATTATAGGTGTTTCCATAGGGTTCTCCCATGTAATTTACCTCTTCCATTGATGGGTTCTCAGGATCATAAGCTTCTTCTTCAGATGAAGCGTCCTTAGTACTGCCTGGTGCAGCTTGCATTCCAGACAGACTTTGAGAAATCATATTGACTTGCTGAGTCAATATTTTGTTCTGAGCCAATATGGCATTCAAAGTATCAATCTCAAGAACTCCTTTCTTCTGATTCGTCCCATTGTTCACAGGATTCCTTTCAGAAGTGTACATGAATTGGTTATTTGTAACCATTTCAATGAGTTCTTGAGCTTCTGCAGGCGTCTTCTTCAGATGAAGAGATCCTCCAGCAGAGCTGTCCAATGACATCTTGGACAGTTCAGACAGACCATCATAGAAGATACCTATGATGCTCCATTCAGAAAGCATGTCAGAAGGACACTTTCTGATCAATTGTTTGTATCTTTCCCAAGCTTCATAGAGGGATTCACCTTCCTTCTGTCTGAAGGTTTGGACTTCCACTCTAAGCTTACTCAATTTTTGAGGTGGAAAGAACTTTGCCAAGAAGGCATTGACTA
Source organism: Arachis hypogaea (assembly GCF_003086295.3). Classification (NCBI taxonomy): domain Eukaryota; kingdom Viridiplantae; phylum Streptophyta; class Magnoliopsida; order Fabales; family Fabaceae; genus Arachis; species Arachis hypogaea. The sequence continues at coordinate 64,144,654 of NC_092037.1, forward strand.
GCTTTTTCCAATAGTTCAGGCTTTCTTTAGGTTGTGAGTCCAACCATATCCTAGCTTTGTCTCTTACAGCAAAAGAGAATAGCATAAGTCTGTAGACCTCAGCGTTAACCCCATTGGTCTTGACAATGTCACAAATTTGCAAGAATTCAGCTAAAAACTGATGAGGATCTTTCAATGGAAGTCCATAGAACTTACAATTCTGTTGCATTAGAGAAACTAATTGAGGCTTAAGCTAAAAGTTGTTTGCTCCAATGGCAGGGATAAAGATGCTTCTCCCATAGAAGTCGGGAGTAGGTGCAGTAAAGTCACCCAGCACCTTCCTTGCATTGTTGGCATTGTTGTTATTTTCGGCTGCCATGTCTTCTTCTTGTTTGAAGAGTTCTGTTAGGTCCTCTCCAGAGAGTTGTGCTTTAGCTTCTCTTAGCTTTCGCTTCAAGGTCCTTTCAGGCTCAGAATCAACCTCAACAAGAATGCTTTTATCTTTGCTCCTGCTCATATGAAAGAGAAGAGAACAAGAAAGTATGGAATCCTCTATGTCACAATATAGAGATTCCTTGAGGTGTCAGAGGAAAAGAAGAATAGAAGGAGGAGGTAGAAGAATTCAAACTTATCAAGAGGGATAGAGTTCGAATTTTGCATTGAGGAGGAGTGTTAGTCCATAAATAGAAGGATGTGAGAAGAGGGGAAGAATTTTTGAAATTAAAGTAAAAGATTTTGAAGAAATTTTGAAAAACTGAAGAATGATTTTCGAAAATTAAAGTTGGGAAAGAAATAAAGTGATTTTTGAAAAAGATTTTGAAATTAGAAATCAAAAAGATCTGATTGAAAATTATTTTGAAAAAGATGTGATTAAGAAGATATGATTGAAAAGATATGATTGAAAAACAGTTTAAAAAGATTTGATTTCTAAAATTAGTGACTTAGCTAACAAGAAATTTTAAAAGATATGATTCAGACATTAAACCTTTCTTAACAGAAAAGTCAACATACTTGAAATGTTTGAATCAAATCATTAATTATTAGCAAGTATTTTTGAAAAATGGAAAGAAATTGATTTTGAAAATATATGATTGAAAAGATATGATTTGAAAAAGATTTGATTTTGAAAAATTATGAAAACTTGAAAAAATTTGAATTAAAAACAAAATCTTCCCTCTTGTGCCATCCTGGCGTTAAACGCCCAGAATGGTATCCATCCTGGCGTTAAACGCCCAGAATGTTTTGAACGCCCAGCTTTTTCTGTGTAATTCCTCTGCTGTATGTTCTGAATCTTCAATTCTCTGTATTATTGACTTGAAAAGACACAAATTAAAATTTTTTTGAATTTTTAATGATGAGGAATAATCAAAATGAAACTAAGATCAAATAAACAATGCATGCAAGACACCAAACTTAGAAGTTTGTATACTATTGACACTAACAAATTGAGAATGCATATGAGAAACAACAAAACATTCAAGACAAGAGAATTTAAAGATCAGAACAAGGAAATCATCAAGAACAACTTGAAGATCAATGAAGAACACAATGCATGCAATTTTTTGAAAATTAGATGAATGCAATTGACACCAAACTTAAAATTAGACACTAGACTCAAACAAGAAACATAAAACATTTTTTTATTTTAAGATTTTATAAAATCTTTTTGTATTTTTGAAAAATTTTCGAAAAGTAAAAAGCTCAAACATAAAATAAAATTACCTAATCTAAGCAACAAGATGAACCGTCAGTTGTCCAAACTCGAACATTCCCCGGCAACAGCGCCAAAAAACTTGGTGCACGAAATTGTGATCATCACTGGCGCCATCAACATGATACGCTCAATTGCAATCTCAACTCTTTATCACAACTTCGTACAACTAACCAGCAAGTGTACTGGGTCGTCCAAGTAATAAACCTTACACGAGTAAGGGTCGATCCCATGGAGATTGTTGGTATGAAGCAAGCTATGGTCATCCTGTAAATCTCAGTCAGGCAGATTCAAATGGTTATGGAGGATTGATAACTAAAAGATGAATAAAACATAAAATAAAGATAGAGATACTTATGTAATTCATTGGTGAGAATTTCAGATAAGCGTATGGAGATGCTTTGTCCCTTCTGTCTCTCTGTTTTCCTACTGTCTTCATCCAATCCTTCTTACTCCTTTCCATGGCAAGCTGTATGTTGGGCATCACCATTGTCAATGGCTACAGTCTCGTCCTCTCAGTGAAAATGTTCAACGCGCTCTCTCACAGCACGGCTATTCATCTGTCGGTTCTCGATCATGTCGAAATAGAATCCAGTTATTCTTTTGCATCTGTCACTAACGCCCCACAATCGCGAGTTTGAAGCTCGTCACAGTCATTCAATCCCTGAATCCTACTCGGAATACCACAGACAAGGTTTAGACTTTCCGGATTCTCAAGAATGCCGCCATCAATTCTAGCTTATACCACGAAGATTCTGATTAAGGAATCCAAGAGATAAATATTCAAGCCTTGTTTGCATGTAGAACGGAGGTCGTTGTCAGGCACGCGTTCATAAGTGAGAATGATGATGAGCGTCACATAATCATCACATTCATCATGTTCTTGGGTGCTAATGAATATCTTAGAATAAGAATAAGCTGAATTGAATAGAAGAACAATAGTAATTGCATTAATACTCGAGGTACAGCAGAGCTCCACACCTTAATCTATGGTGTGTAGAAACTCCACCGTTGAAAATACATAAGTGATAATGGTGATCATTGGCTTCGGCCCCAGAGAGGGAACCAGAAGAAGCAAGATGAAAATACAATAGCAAAAGGTCTTATTTATAGAGAACTAGTAGCTTAGGGTTTACAGAAATGAGTAAATGACATAAAAATATACTTCCGGGCCCACTTGGTGTGTGCTTGGGCTGAGCATTGAAGCTTTCATGTGTAGAGACTTTTCTTGGAGTTAAACGCCAGCTTTTGTGCCAGTTTGGGCGTTTAACACCCACTTTTGTGCCAGTTCCGATGTTTAACGCCGGACATTCTTGAGCTGATTTGGAACGCCGGTTTGGGCCATCAAATCTCAGATAAAGTATGGATTATTATATATTGCTGGAAAGCCCAGGATGTCTACTTTCCAACGCAATTAAGAGCGCGCCAATTGGGCTTCTGTAGCTCCAGAAAATCCACTTTGAATGCAGGGAGGTCAGAATTCAACAGCATCTGCAGTCCTTTTCAGCCTCTGAATAAGATTTTTGCTCAGGTCCCTCAATTTCAGCCAGAAAATACCTAAAATCACAGAAAAACACACAAACTCATAGTAAAGTCCAGAAAAGTGAATTTTAAATAAAAACTAACTAAAACATACTAAAAATATACTAAAAATAATGCCAAAACACGTATAAATTATCCGCTCATCAATCACCCCCCTCCTTCACCATTCTCACCACTCAGAAATTTTGGCAGGAGGCCATTGTGGAAAATCAAGAGGCAATCTCATATAACAAAGGTAACTCACAAACAAAGAGTAGTCTGCATTGTGAGTTTATGAACCTTCCCTCTGAATTTTTGCATTTCTTCTTGTCTAATTAATCCTTATTTTTCTTTCCCATCACTGCAGGATATATTAGATCCTTGTTTATCCTGGCTTACGACCCCTTGTGCCCAGGAGATTAATTTGATTATTTCAATTCACTGCAATTGTTACCCAAAATACTATATTCAATTATATTCCTAATTTTTCTTCAAAATATAAATGACGAAGTTTGAATATCGGATAAAATAAGTAGAAGAAATGAAATGTTACTATTATTTTGAGAAAGCTCTACAATGGCATGAGAAGAAAACAACAGAAGGGATAGAAATGAAAGAATACAGAGAAGAGAGAGATTGACAAGAGATTTGAATTGAAAATTGAAATAGAATAATTATTATGCTATTTTTTAGTCCTTTACAACAGAATCATAACCTTCTATTTATACAGCAGAGTTTGTTAGAAGACCTTATCTCTAGAAAGCTAATCAACCTCTAACTAAATCAGTTATAGCTAACTAACAATTTTACTAATTGTTGCTCATATCTCCAATATCCCCCCTCAAACTTGAAGATACTATTGCAGTAACTTTAAGTTTGTCTTTACACTTGTTGAAAGGTTCTGCTTACAGGGATTTAGTAAAAATGTCAGCCACTTGATCTACTGCACTAATATGAACAACACGTAGCTGATTCTGATTTACTCTTTCTCTAACAAAATATAAATCTAACTCAAAGTGTTTAGTTTTTCTGTCCAAAATGGGATTAGCTGCCAGCAAAACTGCACTAATGTTATCGCAATATAGAGTGGGAATAGTGTTAACTTGGATGTGAAGTTCCTTGAGAAGATTTTGGAGCCAAACTATTTGAAAATCTGCTTCAGCTAGTCCCCTATACTCAGCTTCTATGCTGGATTTGCTGACAGAGGGTTGTTTCCTGCTGCACCAAGATACCAGGTTTGCACCAAGATAAACTCCATAACCATAAGTGGATTTTCTATCATCAACATCCGATCCCCAGTCTGAATCACAAAAAGCATAAATTCTTAAGTCAGTGCTGGAATTAAACAAAAGACCTTGTTCTATTGTCCCAGCAAGATACCGTAACAATCTCTTCACATATTTCCAATGACTAATCAAGGGTCATTGCATATATTGACTTAATTTTTTAACACAATAAGAGATTTCTGGCCTTGTTAAGGTAGCATACTGTAGAGACCCTATAACAGATCTATATAATGTTGCATCATTAAAGATATCATTTCCTTCTTTAGATAGTTTAACACTTGTGATCATAGGAGTTGGAACTCCTTTTAATTCTGCCATGCCAACTTTCTTCAATAAGTCAGAAATGTATTTTGTTTGGCTAAGATGATATGTTCCTGAATCAATCTTACATGCTTTTATGCCAAGAAAATAACTAAATTCACTAAGATCTTTTAAGGAAAAAATGTTGTGAAGCTGGTTTATAGTATTTTGAATGGCAATTGTATAATAAGTATATCATCTACATATACTAGAATATATATAGTGATAGTAGGATCATGCTTGACAAATAAAGAGTGGTCTGACCTGGTTTTGATGAAACCAAATGAAGCTAAAGTTGAAGAAAGTTTAACAAACGATGCTCTTGGGGCTTGTTTTAAGCCATACAAGGATTTTTTCAATCTACAAACCTGTCTAACATCACCTTGAAAAAATACTGGAGGTTGTTTCATAAAAACCACTTCATTCAAATCCCCATTCAAAAATGCATTATTGAAATCAAATTGCCGAATCTGCCAATGATACTTTAAAGCAATGGTGAGAACAATTCTTATGGATGAAGGTTTGATTACAGGGGTAAAAACTTGTTCATAATCAACCCCTTCAACTTGGTGGTTACCTTTTGCAACCAATCTAGCTTTATACTTAGCAATATCTCCATTTGGCTTTTTTTTAATAGCATAAATCCACCTACTACCAATCACCTTGGTAGTAGGGGGAGGAGTTTCTAAACTCCATGTTTGATTCTTATATAAAGCTTGCAGCTCCTCCAACATGGCTTGATGCCAATGAGGTGACTGTAAAGCCTGTGCAGTAGTGGTACGAACATTATTATAAAGATCAAGATTGGAAGAAGTAGTAGTTGAGAATAGTTTTGGTTTTACAATACCAGACTTGGATCTGGTTTGCATTGAGTGAGTATTAGTTGAAATTTTTTTTTGAAGAACTTCCAAATTGTATTTCTAAACTTAAAATAGGGACACTATCTGAGTGGTGTTGATCTATATTGGCTTTAGAGAGAGGAATTGGCTCATTTGGTTTTTGGTTAGAGGCTTGTTTAGGTGATGATGCATCTAAGGAAGAGTAAGGAAGATAGTCAAAATTAGAACTAGATGGAACTAGTTGGTAGGAGGAATGAAGAGCAGAACTGGACTCATTGTTAAGAAGTGAATTTAAAGAAGTATGAGTTATAGGCAGTACTAAGGATGTATAAGGAAATTGTTGCTTAGGCAAAGCATGAGGTGAGGATGGAAAAAGAATAGAATATCAAAACTTAGATTCATCAAATATAACATAACGAGCAATAATGATTTTTCCAGTTTTAGTAAGACACTTATATCCCTTATGATTAGGAGCATAACCTAAGATGGATAATTGAGATTTGTAGTCAAATTTATTGGTAGAATATGGTTTAAGACATGGATAGCGAGCACACCCAAAGGTCCTAAGGAAAGAATAGTCTAGTTTATGATGGTGAAGGAGTTTATAAGGAGTGATATTTTGAGTATTTGAAGATGGTAGTCTATTGATGATGTAGGTTGCCGAAAGGAAGGCATCGTCCCAATGTATCAACGGAAGAGAAGCTCTTGCAAGCATTGCAAGGCTAGTTTCAACAATGTGACGATGCTTCCTTTCGGCCCGTCTATTTTGTTGATGAATGTATGGACAAGAGAAGCGATGAGTGATACCGTGAGTAGCCAAAAATTCAGTGAATTGTGTAGATAGGTATTCACGGCCATGGTCAGTTTGTAAAGCTTTAATCTTTAGACCCGTGTGAGTTTCAAGATTAGCTTTGAATTGTAAAAAAGCATGAAACGCCTAAGATTTAGAATGGAGAAGATAAACACATGTATACCTAGTAAAAGCATCAACAAATGAGATATAATAATTGAATCCATGATATGAAGTAATAGGGGTAGGTCCCTATAAATCTGAATACACCATTTCAAGAGGAGCATTAAAGTTAAATTTATCTAGAGAGAAAGGAAGAAGGTGCATTTTTGCCATACAGCAAAATTCACAAACATGAGAAGTGGCTTTATTTGATTGAACATTCAAATTACAATATCTCGTTATAGTTAGAACAGTATTTGTGGCACAGTAGCCAAGTCTTTCATGCCATAGTTCATATGAGTTCAAATTAGCATGAAAAACTTTAAGATAAAAGTTGTCAATTTGCACTAAATTCTTATCAGTATTGTCAGATTTATTTTGAGTAACAGCCACTCTATCAAAATGATAAATGCCATTCCTAGGAATTCCTTGAAGAAGAATCTCCTTTGTAATCTGGGATTTAACACAACAATAGTTAGCATGAAACTCAAAAAAACATTTGTTATCAACAGCAAATTTATGCACACTTATAAGGTTCTGAGTTATTTCAGGAGAATGTAATAATTTGTCAAGCAGAAACTTTTGTTGTGTATCAAGATTAACAAGATATGAGTGACCATATTGAGTAATACTACTACCTGTACCATTACCTAGCATGATCTGTTCAGAACCATTGTAATTAGATGAGCAAACTAGATTGTTTGGATCAGATGTGACATGATGACTGGCACCTGTATCAGGAAGCCAGGAAGAATCTGACAAGGCAGAAGGAGTTGCAAGATAAGCATGAGGAGCATGAAATGATGATGGAGGTGGAAGAGCCAAAGGTGTATTTGTTTGTTGATTTGTGGAATTTTGAAAAGAAGGGTAAAAGTTGTGATCAAAGCGATGGAAGCAAGAAAAGGCCACATGTCCAAGTCTGTCACATACTTGACACTGAGGCCTAGAGTCCAAAGAAGAGTATCTGCCACCGCGAGAAAATCTACCACCCCTTCCACGACGTCCATAGAAATTTGCTCTTGAAGGTGGCCTTGCATACGGAGGAGTTGTTTGTGTGTAATTGGCAGAAACTGATCCAAAATCAGGTTTTCGAAAATGATCGAACATATGTTCATGAGCCAAAAGGAGATATTCAGCTTCCATTAGAGAAATTGACTCAATATTTGTCATTACAGCAGAGATATACAATGCATAATCCTCATACAAGCCTTCAGTAATGGCGGTAATATGATCATCAAGGGAGAGGGTATAATCACTTGCTGCTAGAGAATCCACAATCTTTCTTATCTTGGCGAGATATTCAGTAGCAGAAGTTCCACCTTTTCTGATCAACTTGAGTTCAAATTTTAATTGTTAAATCTTGATTTTTGAAGTTTTAGAGAAATAATCTTGAATTTTTGCCCAAACCTGGTGTGCAAAAGCGCAATCTAACATTCTGTTCTTGAAACTATTATCAATTGATGAAAGAAGCCAGGTCGTGAGGTAGTGATCTTTGGTCTTCCATTTCTTGTAGGATTCTGATTCTGTTCCTACAAATCTAGGGGTGGAAACAGGCCAGGTCAGGCCAGGCTTTGCTCTTAACAGGCCTGGCCTGTCATATAGCTGATTGGCCTGAGCCTGGCCTGTAGCCTGTTATAGGCTCTTTATAAAGTACTAGGCCTGGCCTGTTATTCAACCTGGCCTGGCCTAAAGCCTGTTAAAAGGCCTGATATTTTTTTTTTACAAAAATAAAAATATTATTTAAAAAAATTATTTTTTAATAAAAATAGTTATATGTAATATGTCATATATTTAATATTTATAAAAAATTTTAAACTTTTAACATATTTAAAATATACAAAAATATTTATAATAAAATATAATAAATTTAAAATAACTCATAATTTTATTAATAATAAATAATTATTTATATATTTAATTATATTTTAACAGGCCCAGGTAGGCCTGACAGGCCTATAAGGCTAATTAGTGAGCCTGGGCCTGGCCTATTAATGTATTAAAGCTTTTAAAAGAGCCTGGGCCTGTACCTATTTTATAACAGGCCAGGCCAAACATAGGCCAGGCTGCAGGCTCCTAGCAGGCCGCCTGGCCTTTTTCCACCCCTACCTGCAATTCAAGCTGCTTCATTATCAAATCTGGTTGGAATTTTCTCGGGATTAAGATGATCCACCAATTCATTAACATTGTGACATGAAGAGCCAAGTGCTCCCAGGTCTTGAAAGAATTTTCATTGAGTTTATCTATCATAGGTGCAGAAAAAGTAGTTGAATTTGTAGAAGAAGGAGAAAAAGAAGAGTGTGGGATAATTGCTGCCATGAATCTTGGACCTGAGCTCATGATACCATGATAGAAATAAAAGAATACAGAGAAGAGAGAGATTGACAATAGATTTGAATTGAAAATTGAAATAGAATAACTATTGTGCTATTTTTTAGTCCTTTACAACAGAATCATAACCTTCTATTTATACAGCAGAGTTCGTTAGAAGACCTTATCTCTAGAAAGCTAATCAACCTCTAACTAAATCAGTTATAGCTAACTAACAGTTTTACTAACTGTTGCTCATATCTCTAATAAGAAGTTATGGAACCTAAGTAAAAAGGACAATGGTATCTTCTTATTTGCCTATAAATAAGTGGCGTCATTTAGAAAGGTAACATCAAGCCTCGGCAGAAGTTAGGGACCTCTCATTGTACTAAAAGACATCCTCAATCAAAATAAAAATATCAAATATTATTCATGCTGTGTTTCTTACTACTTCCATTGCTGTGATCTTGATTTGTCTACTTCTTGTGTCCTGTAATTTTTTTGAACCGACCTGCACAGTACTATTTCGCTTGTTTTTCTTTTCTTTTTTTTTTGAGTAAAAGACAAATAGGTCCCTGACTTTTTAAAACGAGAACATTTTCATCCCTCAAGATTAGAAAATACATTTCAATCCCTCACGTTTTAAAACGCGTGACAATTAGATCCCTCCGTCGAGTTAGGCTTCAAAACGGCAAAGGAACATGCTGACCTGGAAGGGTAGAGTGTTAGGTGTCCATTTTAGTTGCTGATGTGGATGGAGAACAAATTTTTAATGGACAAATTAGTCCTTGATGCCTAACATATTGCCTCTGCCATGTGAGTTTCTGCTCAATGACCCTCCTACTCTCCTCATTTTGATTATTCTGAAACTTGTTCATAGCTTGCTCCTATTGATTCAAAACCTCCATTTCACTATACAAATTCTTAGTGTTACTAACATACCTATCCATCTTTCTCACCATACCTTCCATATGCTTAACCAAGAACCCTAATTCATTGACATCTACGACCCCACTCACAATGTCACCATACACATGCTCAAATCCCTACAATGCAGGAACAGAACACTTCTTCCCTAACCATATTTATGTAAGACTATATACATAAACACTAGCACTAAAATGAAGACTATATATATAAATTGCATTCCAAGAATTAAGTCACTATTTTCTGGGAGCACAAATATTGGAGATCATTTGATATATCAAAAGCATCATCCAGATGCTTGAAATTGACCTTGAAATTGACCTTGAAATATACACACAAACACACTAAACTGGGACCACTAAATACACAAATTGTTAATTTGTTATCACCTTCTTGGTCTGGTTGAAGTGGTATATCCGAACATGGCACATACATATAAGACAACCAACTAAGAAGAAGCCGACATCAAGCTAACCAATATCCTTTTCCGAAGCTTGGTCGAACAAGAACCTTGAGGTAGCCATCACCCGCCTTTGCATAGCCATCAATCATGATCGTGAAAGAAGCAACACTCTTTTCCGGCATAGCATCAAGCACTACCTTAGCATTGCTCAAATCCCCCCACCTTCACAAAATCCCATATCATCGCATTCCATGATGCCACATTCCTCTGAGGCATTTCATCAAACAGCCTCTTTGCCTCCACCATATCCCCAACCTTCACATAGCCAACCACCATAGCCGTCTATGAAACTACATTCTTCTCAGACATTCCATCAAACACCTTGCGAGCATCACCAATTTTTCCACATTTCCCATACATATCAACCAAACAGGTTCCAATACACATATCACCTTCAACCTCCACACCTCAACGCCGAGCCATGGAGCAATTTTCCTTCCCATGATCTGCACATGCTTGAACAGGCCTTAATTACAGAAGAGTAAGTGTACCTATCGGGAGAAGACCCATGTGCCTTCATGTAAATAAAAGCAGAGAGGGCGTCGAAAAAGTAACTTCCTTTGGTGTGGGCTCCAATGAGGGAGTTCTAGAGAAAAGGGGAAGGGCCAAGGACGCGGTCGAAGACGGAGGTGTAATATGAAGTAGTGGCGGCAAAGGAGGCGGAAAGGAAAATGAAGCGGGAGATGATGAGGTAATCTTGCTCTAAACCTCGTTGGATGATGTAGGCGTGGACTTGGTAGAGGTGATGAATGGTCTTGCAGGCCTTAAAAAGGGTGATAATGGCGATAGTTGAACGCGGCGGAGAAGAAGAGTGTCGAAATATTGAATTCATCAGAAGAACGGCGTCGTTTTGGCCTTAAGAGACGAATTTGTTCACTAATAATTTGTCCCAATCCACTTCAACAAGTGTAACGGACACATCATTCCGTTGCCGTTTTTGCCCAAAATGGACGGAAGGGTATAATTGTCGGCCGTTTTAAAACGTGAGTGATCAAAATGTATTTTCCAATCTTGAGGGACGAAAATGTCGTCTTAAAAGGTTAGGGACTTATTTGTCTTTTACTCTTTTTTGTATTAAAATGGGGCCGGAATCCAAAACTACATATCTACAATATGTCTATAAGAAAAAAAATAAGTCAAAAAGAAAACATCCGGGTTTATGTCCATGCAATCAATAGTTATAGCTCACAAAAAACAAAACCCCAATGAACATTCAAGCTTTTCAAATATAATCCAATCCATTTACAATAACCCAAAGTCCCAAACACACAAAAAAAGAAATTTGTGGGATGTTATTTTTCAAATCTCCAATCTTCAAGCAAACCACTGTCTCTTAGAAGCAAGCTCGTGTACCAATCAATACACATTTCTTACAATAATGTATTCCCTTCAATTCAAAACAATTATAATTAATTTGGACAACATATCACATTAAAACACCAATATCTCCGATATTCTATTCAGATGTACTGAGTTCTTAATCTACTGCTTTGTCCAAACGTAGAATTATTTTGAAATGAAAGAAGGTAATTAATGAGAACTACCTCCCATATTAGGTTTCTGAATTAAATTTCTGTGATGAAAGAAGACTCTTTGTCAGCCATATTGCTGTTTCTCTTGATGAGACAGTGTCTTCTCCAAATGGTCTTAACACAGCAGCCAGTTCATCAAGTTTCCCTTGTTTAAGCAGCTGAGCACATAACTCAAGCAAAGCTTCCAGAGCATCAGCTCTGTTCTGGGATCTATTAATCAACACACTCTTTGTTGTTCCGTCCCCACCTTTTGAAGTAGGTCTGCTTAAAGAAATGCCATTTGTCGCTTTATCAACAACTACTGCGGCATTACTGCCTTCTTTATGCGCAGCTGTGGTTGCAACGCCTTCATCCTTGCCGGGAAGTGTATCGTTACTTGCAGATGACAAGCAGTCCAAATGTGAGACTTCAGTAAATACATCATGGTTTTCACTTTTCTTTAAGCTGCTATCAGATTCGGTGTCTTTCTCGAGCCTGACCGGCTGCAAAACTGGGGATGATCTTTCTTCGTTGACAAAGTCATCTTTATCATTGCCGACAGTACTGTCTTGACTAGACATTATTGATTTACAGGAGTCCATGGGTTTGGGAAGAGTGTCTTCGATTTTTGTGGCTGCTGTAGTTACATTAACTGAATCTGACTGGAGAAAATTTTCAGCAGCAAATCCTTGTTCCACATTCACAGAATCTAGTGTACTCTTTGATGTGATCTCACTTTCTGTTGCTTCCTTTGCAAGTCTACCTTTAAAGTCTGCTTCCTTGCACACACTGCAAATGGTTGAATCAGAAGTAATTGACCCATCTTTCGAGCCACTAACACTGGCTGCAGTTTCCATCGTGTAGCTGGTAGGATCAACCATCTTGGTTTCAAGGAAGTCTTCGGCACTTGTCGAGACTCTTAGTTTGCCATCATTATGATGATTAGTTACATGTACCTCCGTAAGACGAACTTGCTCCATATGATTTGCAAATCCTTCTTGTTTTTCTCTATGATCTCTGCCACCACTAGATTTTTTGGGAGATTGCTTTGTTTTATCCTTTGGGCTACTATTTATGAGATGTACCGGAAGAAAAACAGGCGATGCATTGCGACAGCGAAGAACATAAGGTAGTAAATGAGGATGCCTTAATAACTCGGCTGCCTGTTTACAAAGAAAAGCAGCTTAAGAATCAACAGTTCCATATTAATTCAAAAGACTCAACAAAGGCTAGGTTGGACTCAACTGTAGGTCTATGTTCTGGATTTCTCCTCAGCATGCTTTTAATCAGTTGTTTCCTGTTGAACATAGGTCACCTCAATTCAAGTTACAGCATTTCAATATATATATCTAATGAAGAAACAGTGGGAAAATAATGGCAACCTTTCATTGAATTAAAATATAGTTAATTGGTTATGTTCACTTTTTAAGGAAAATATTTTTATCATTGATTAAAAGCAACAATAGAGTCACTACTAGTAGTTTTGAGGAAGCTACTTACAGTGTGGGAGTGTAAACAATTGGAAATGGAGAAATCGAGGATCTATTTATCTTATTGATTAGTCCTGCCCTGTCCTGTTTCATTCATTCGTCAAATTATTTTGCTCAATAATCCATGGAAGACTTCATTGTAATAATAACACCAAATGCTTGCAGATGCTTAAAGTTTGTTGTTACCGGAGCACGAAGTGCTGGTTGATGTGCGACGATTTCAAACATGCAGCAACCTTTACATACAAAGAGATGTCATTCTTAGACAACGTCAGTATCATACGACTGTTAGAATCAGGCATCCGTAACTCTTACCAAGGGCCCATATATCGGATTTATAACCGTAAGGTATATTATCTAGAAGCTCAGGACACATGTAGTTTGGAGTTCCAATAACCTAAAGATATAATGGTGCAAACAATAAGTAAACATCAATGTGTAGCTAGTTAGGTAATAGGTATCTAATCATTAGTGTTATGAATAATTGAATATTGAGAAAGAGGAAAAGAGCTGTCCATTTTACATTGAAAAACATCAATTTCTTGGCATGGCCTATGTTGCGCGAATACAAATGAGTTCTAAACATGTAAATACAACAATTTTTATGAAAAAGTTGTCACAAATTTAAGAACTTCAGGTAGTAATATTTATGCAGCATATGATACACATATGTGACTGAAAATGAAGTATTTGTGTATCATAGGGCCTGATAGTCCACTACAAGGGAAACAACTACAAACAAGTATATCAAAGAAGGCAGCAGAGAAAAACAATGAGATATTAATATGCAATACCGGGGAAGGAAGGTCTTCTTTATTAAGTAGCTTTGCAAGACCAAAGTCACCTGCATCATCCATATTCTTCAGGCAACATGAAACAGAATATGGAGGAAACTAAAAGTGACAAGGTTTCAAAGCATAAACCCTTCATACCTAGCTGAATGTTATTGTCTCTCGTGAGGAGTATGTTGGAACACTGAAATTAAATTAAGTTGTATCAATATAAACATCATGTAAGGATTTCTCTTCCAGAACAAGGAAATAGGTAATACCTTAAGATCTCTGTGGAGTACTCGATTGGAGTGCAGGTAGTCCACAGCTAGCAACAACTGAGTCATCCATTTGCAAACTCTCTAGAAGATAAAAAGGCAGCAAATCATGGGTGGCACACAAACATAAAGAGAGGAAGGAGATAAGGAATTCAATGAGAAAATATAGGAAATGGAAGGAAAAAATATGAGAGGGCATAGACTAAAACCAAACAAGTAACTAGAAAGTATCCATAAAGTTGATAAGGAACATTTTTCTTAGGGTTAAATGATAACTGATTATTTCATCCCTCTCATTTTAGAAGGTCCCCCAGAAAGAGAGATTTTATCAACCTTTCCTTCCCTTCTCCATCAAAATACCCTACGGATTAATTACCTCCTCAGGGAAGAATGATCCTCGAGCTTTCTTTATATACTGAGCCCTGCTCAACAAGAATGAATGTGTTCCATAATTAGGACTCCTTAGTGCATAAATGATTACATATATGCAATTACAAGACCTGAGAGTTGAGAACTCCTCGAACATTATTATGCTATGAAAAGATTATTATAATTTGTTGATCAAGCTTTGTTGCTTGTTGCTGCTGTTGTGTCTTCCAATCAAGGTTCTAAGCAGAAAGGTTATTTGGTTTATTTTGGGGGGAAAAAATAAACATCAATTGACAAGGATTGTTCAAGGTTCTCCGCTATGCATTAATGACAAACATTTCTATCAATATCATAGAATAAGCAATAAACACGTCTAGAAGGAGGCATGAAGAAGTGGCAGGAAATAACCTCTAACGATTCACTTACGGAAGTGGCAGGAAGACACATCTGAAGGAGGCATGAAGAAGCAGAGAAGGCTACATATAATTAACCAAGATGAAATTGGGAAGTCGACAAAAATATAAATGCAGCCAATCAGATGACAATTTGCAGTGTACAGCTCTGGTGACCAAAATGCAGATGAAAGGAGCATCATACTTTGCAAATGGTCAAGCTATTTCCTAGTGGGGAGACCAATCTAGCAAACCAATGGTTAAAATTGTTCAGAGCCTCCAACCGCTTGGACTAACTCATAACCAAGTGACCCAAGTGCTTTCATATTTGCAGAACCTTTTGCCTTATTTCTATAGTACACTACATGATACACCATCCCAAGAATACATGAAGAGGAAGTATTAAACATGATGGGCTTGGGAATGTGGATGATTCGCTGTGTTCTAGAGGAGAATAAGCAGAGCATTGGACAAATAACAATACTATCAGCAGAAAAGATGTGACAACACAGATATTGGTAATCAATTTTGCCATCTTTTCATAACCAAATTGTTCCCAGTCAGACTAGAAAACCAGGAACCAGTTATTCCGAGTCCAATTTAGAACTCAGGGATCTAAAAGCTTTTTCCACCAAAGAGATTATTTCAAACCCAATTTATTCCCGACTTGTCAAGTTAACCCTTAAAAAATGTATTTTAAAAGCCAGGAAACCCATGTTAAACTGGTCAACTTTGACACGGTTTGAACCAGCCAACTTTTGCAAAATAATTCAAAACATCTTCACTATACTGGTTATTTGGTTTCTAATCTATACCCAAAATTCAGTATTCTTACTCCTGTTAATTTTTCCAGTTAGAACAAGCTAGCTCCTTGTAGTGCAATAAGAATCTAGTATCAAATACACAGTTTATACGAATTGGGTTGGTGTGGGTATGGGCGTGGTCTGGTGCTTGGTTCGTTCATTTGTGTTTTGTTCTTAACTTTCAGTATGTTTAGATGTCTTGATCTGTGCCTAGGTGATGGTATCCCAACATATTCATCGATAAGCCCGGTTATTACCAGTACATTACGAAAAGTTACATCAAATAAAAAAATTTGATATATAGATAGATAATTTGATGACCATGATTACAGAGCACTTTCATGTCAGTCCTCTTAGATAAATTGATATATAGATAGATAATTTATTTAACATTTAATTCAAATTATATTGGTCATGTTTAAAGTTGAATACTTGTCACCTTCAATTTAATAAGGGTAAAGTATATTTTTTGTCCTTGAAGTTTAGCAAAAGTTTTAAAAATACCCCTAAGTTTTATTTGTTTCAATTTTATCTCAAAAGTTTTCGATTTGCATCGAATATACCCCCGATAGCTAAATTTTCAAAAAATTTAAGACCAATCCAACAAAAATGCATGAAAATTATGCTTGATTTGCTTGTGTTGAAGGTTGTTCTTATGAAATTGTTGTTGAATTGGTCCCAAATTTTTCGAAAAATTAGCGGCCAGGGTATAGTTGATGCAAATCGAAAACTTTTGGGACAAAATTGAAACAAAATAAAACTTGGGGGTACTTTTGAAACTTTTGCCAAACTTCAAGAACAAAAAATATAATTTACCCATTTAATAATTAAAGTTCAGAATAACACCACCATTCCAAAGGTACAATGCTATATAACATTTAGTCCAGTATAAAAGTTTGTATTCTATACACATTTACATTCAACAGGATTTCACTTGAAAAAATGTCTCAATATAAGAAGACCATTCTGGACCTTCTACCCAATTGCTTAAGCTTTCAGGTAAATAGTTTACAAGTACAAAGCCAATGAAACATTCATTTTTTAAAATTAAAATAAAATAAAATAAAATTTCCTTTTCAGATATCATTCTATGGAAACATGTATTACTGAAACAATATGCTTACATCTTAATTTATGCTAGAAACCATTAGTGTAACAAAAATTACTATACTTACATGTCACCTCCTTCACAATAAGCAGATATAATGTATACATAGTCCCCCTACACAACATGAAATAATATCTTAAATATAGATAAACATTGAAACAAGTCGATACATCCATAGAACTTCAACTTTGACATTTCACCTTTATATAAATGCACAAATGACATATAAGAATAAAAATAAAATAGATCATTTCTATACCTTTTTTACCCAAGCATCTTTGCACTCCACAATATAAGGGCTACTTAGTTTTGCAATCAGGTTCATCTGTAACAGAAAGTGAGACAACATTGTCATTCTTCTATAAGCAGGTAGGAAACTACATTCAATTCCAGCTTCTGTAAACCTCTTGGCATTGATGCCAATTAAACCAGTCTTAAGAATATCATCTTATCTTATATTTGTAGAAACCTAGTTCCAGATGGTACTTGGGTCAAAATATAAATCCCACAGTATATCACATAGTGCTCACAACATTTTGAAAGCATTAAAAATAAATAATCAGTCCCACAGAACAAATTGCCTCCACTCTCAAAGTTATTAAACTCTCAAGTTAACTCTAAGAATTTAGAGATCTAACTCCTCAAATCAGGTTTACCATTTTTCAAGTAAGCTCTTACATATCATTAAGATATAAGAAACAATACAAAGGAGTGGAGGAAAAGATATCCTACAAGACCAAAAGAAATACAAAAAACCACTCACTTCAATGATGTGTAGCTTTCCAATATCTAATCATGTATGAGAGGGAAAGTCTTTGAAAAAAACATATGCTTTAGACCGTATAGATGCTAGACGCCTAATTCTATCCCAAATAATAATTTTTCAACAGAGAATCTATCACTAAATGTGCATATATTGCATTCTAGCCAAATACTCCATATAGTGGCATATATTGCACATTGCAACAAAGATTTTGCCTTGTTCTTTCTCCTAAAACCTTCAAACCTCATACAAAAGAAACTGATCAAATGATGGGGGCACAGCCAAGATTCTCCAAAAACGCCGAACAAAGAATTCCGCAAAGAATCAGCCATAGGGCAGTGTATCTTACTAGTTTACAAGTTAAGTTTTACAATTCAAGTTTACCTAAACTCTAATTTACATGAACTGTAAAATTTAATTACCTTGTCCACTCTGGACATTTGATGAATAACTAAAAAAATAATGATGTTTAGCATAAAACTTAGAAGATTTTCATCAAATTAAATTTGGTTTCACTGGTAGCCATCATTTTTTACCGTGTCTGTGCAGAGGAAATAATTTCTTCTACTCTTGACCGCATTCAGATGGTTTACCTATCACAGGGACATACATAGCTAACTACAATGCAATCACAGGTCATAATGGAAGACAATAAAATTATTGAGCGGTAGAAACTAGTTAGTTTGGCCAATTCATGCTAATCAAACAATAGTAAGCATCGATTAATTGTTACTATTTAAGTACTTACGGTGCAGTTTGTTCAACTTTTTCTCTTTGAAAAAAAAAAAAATTTTTGGTTTTAAACTAAAAAACCCGCTGTCCATAGAAATTACTCATTTCAGCTTCTACACAAAACTAAGAACAGAAACAAACGGACCCATATATATATATTGAAAAACAATATTCAATTTCACGCAAAAGAATAATAGCCTGTAAAATCAATTAGGATAGAATGTAGAAAGAGAATAATAATACTAATAAGACCATAATGATGACAATTAAGATACCCATCAAGTGCATAAAGGGGGTTGTTACACCAACCAACCTCTTGGGGTGCTGATGATAGCTGTGACTTATCTGTTTGCTTAGAGAACCGAATCTTCTTGAGCACACACCTACCAGGAATTAAATCATCAATGTATAGCAACAGTTAAAGAACATGACAAGTTTCCATCTCCAAAAACTTTCATAAAATAGCAAAGTATGGAAAGTTAACAGTTATTGAATTAACTGGGTTTCCAGTTCAAGTGCCAACAATTAAACACAAAATTCTATTAAAAAGGGGGGAAAGAATGTTGCCTTTTTAATAGTAGGGTTTTCAATTTGTGTACTAAGAATAAATTTTAAAATGCAATCATTCAAATTAAATGCTAACTGCTATAGAGAGTTAGAGACCTCACATTGCTTCTAATTCTCACAACTAAACACTAAAATTACAGAAACATTGAAAAACAATGGATCTTGAACCCTTCATGGAGCCTGATATAGCAGTTACACCCAAAAAAAAAAAAAAAACAAAAGAACAGAAAAAGGAGCATATTATTACCGTTGTTTCTGAGTTTTATGGAGAACAAGAAAAGTGGCACCCAATGTTCCTCTTCCAAGCTGCTGTATCACTTCATAATCTTCCATCTTGTCACTCTCCATTGGAAAACTTTAGAAGAATCTAGAACACACAAACAGAATGAAAGCACTGAAGAAGCTCCTGATTTATGTACAAGGTTCTTTTTTTGAGATTGACAATTTCTAGTAACAAAACCTCTTATAGCTAGAAGAGCATTTAACTAAACACAAAAACTAATGGATTTCAGCAACCATGAAGAGGTGCTAACAAATATCACATAAGAAATTAGTAAAACAACATTCCACAATTATTGATTATTAATTAAGAGAGTAAACTTAAACTACCTTCTCAGAATGCTGAACAAAAAAATGGAAAATAGGAGAACCAAGAAAATTGGGTATGATTTGATGACTTAGCGAAAAGGAAAGAGATGGAGAAAGACAAGAAAGTCAAGTAAATGCCAAAAGAAATGCCATGTAGGTCAGACATGTTTGTCAGTTTTATTATTATTATACTATGACTAATTTAGGAAATGATAACTGTTAACTGAGAAGATTATTAATTACAAAATTTTATATATAAAAAATTTAAAATTTAAAATTTAAAATTTTTAATATATTTATTAAAAAATTTTTAATTTTTCTACTAATAATAAATTTAATATATATTTTAATAATAATTAATTTTTAATTTGTATTTTATAGTTTACTATATATTTTATAGGGTTGATTAATATATAATTTGTTATTAATATGATTTATTCTATTTTTAATATGTGTAGATATACTCTAAATTTAAGAACGATAATAACCACCTGGTATACTAAGCTAAACGCACAGCCATAGGTTATATCAAAAGATTAATTGTGTATTACTCCAATATTATTGGTTAAATAAATAAAATTTTGAGTTTTACTAGAAAATGACTTATGAGTCTTTTGAGAGCAGACATTGGAAATTTTAATGGTGGAAGTCTTTATAATTTTTAATACATTAAAGATTGATAATTTAAAATTTTTATTTTAATAAATACTTTTAGAGTACATATTACCAAAATTCCAAGTTTTAATATATATAATCATTTAGTAAAATGTTTTCACATTAATAATTATAATAAAAATAAAAAATATGTTAAAAGAGAAAAGGTATACAAATAACTGAATAAGGATTTGTGAAGTTGATGCGGAAAATGGTGTCTACTGCTGTATTTTTTTTTCTTTTTGTTTTTTTTTTATTTATGTATTTATTTTTTGGACTCGTGTCTACCGTTGTATATTATGATTAATTGATTATTATCGGTTATGTATAACAGAAAAATAATAGTCCTGTCAATTTTTTCATTTTCAAACACAAAATAAAGAGAGTTTGCTAGCATCTACAGTCCAAAATTGATGACATTCACGAGAGAGGAATGTTGGCAGCACCAAAGTGTGAAGTCACAGTCGTTCTACTTCTACTTGATACAATCAAATATAAATAACCAAAAATGCAATCTTGAGTGGTATGAAAGTTGAAACTACGAATATTTATTCACTTATGAAGGCCAGCATACCATATGTTGTAAGCAAAATTGGGCTAAAAAATTGTATGGCATAAAACAGTGTCAAATTCCAAAAATTGGGTTTATTTGTATTTTACAAAATAGGGAACGAATTCGAAATTAACAAAATGTGAGATGAATTGTAATTATTTATTTTTTAAAAAAGGAATTTGCCAGAAACCTTTCTAATTTTAATTTTTTTTTAAAATAAGTCGTCAGATCGATTTGAATTTTCTTTTAAAAGCAAAATTTTAAAAATAACTTTTGTAACATCTCAATTATTTTATCATATTTATTATTCAATAATTAATTAATTAAATTCGTAATAATTTAAATTTTAATTTTATAATAAAATATTAGAAGATAATTCAATTAAAAAACAAACTTATCTAATTTAAAATTTGAAAATATAAAAATATTAATTAATTAAATTCGTAATAAATTTGAATTTGTCTATCTTCTATTATATTTATACACTTTTTCTACTTCATTATAAGAAAAATCATTATCTTTTCTCATTTGTTTATTCTCACTCTAAACCATTCGTCAAATTATTCACAAATTCTATTCATATATTATTTGAGAAGGTATCCTCTCTAAACTATGCAAACTATGGAGATCAATAATATGGAGATTTTCTTTCTACAATAAAACTAACACGGGCTTAGAGATTTGCATAGGACTCATATCTTCCGCAAACTCAACTTTTATATTGAGTTCATCAAAAAATAAAATATATCCTTAGTCAAAAATTCATACCTACATCAAAACACACACAAAATTTAGCCAAGTCTTTTTTCGCTAACAAATCATGTCTATTTGGACTAAATTCCCAAAGTGATCCTGACATTAACGTTGTGCACTAAAATCGTCTTTGAGATTTCAATTGCACCAATTACATTCTTGAGATTGAAAAAATTGCACCATATTAGCCCCTAACCTGTTTTTCGTTAACGATGCGCTGATGTGGCTTGATGACGTGGACATTTGGTGACATGTGTCACCACATAGTTTGGCCACGTGTAACGATATGATGACGTGTCGGTCAGTGACACGTGGTATGCTGACGTGGATCGTTACGCCACGTGTCACAATGCTATTTTGCCACTTGTCGAATTATGCTACGTGTTACAATATTATTTGTCCGCGTGTCATTCACTATGTTATCATTACATTTGCACCAAATTGGTCCTTTACTTTACATTACATGACTCATTTTCGTCTCTAAAATTTAATGTCGTGTACTAAATTAGTCTCTTAATCAGTTTTTTCTCCTTTTTTATAAATTTAAAATTTTTAATATCTTTGAATATACTAATTTTAATTTTATCTTTTTACAAGTTATTTAAATACAAGTGTTTTTATAAAATATTTTTAAAATTTTAGTTTTAATTATACAAATTTTTTTTACAATATTTTATTAAAAGAATGTAAGTTAAAAGTATAATAATATTTCTTAATACAAACTTTTTAATATTTAACACCTAATAAATATTTTAAGAATACTTGATAAAATACTTATCAACTAATATAAATTAATTATTTCCATCCGTATTAAGAATGTCTGATTCCCCATATGATTGACTTCTCACTAAATTAATAAGATAGATTTATACTATCGATTATAATAACTCATTTTATCTATAACTTAGCTAGACAGCCTTTTCATATATTATACTAGTAATTAATATAAGTACTTATTGTAACCATGACTTGAATAATATATTAAAACAGATACAAATAAACACAAGAGGTAATAATAAAGTTTTTGATTTAGTTAACATGTGCTCTAATGATACAAGTTAAAATTATTAATTAAAAAATTTATTATGAAAAATTGTATAATAAAAAATATAATTAAAATTAGAGTATAAAAAATATTGAGAATTTTAAATTTACAAAAAAATGAGAAAAAACTTAAGAAGGAACTAATTTGGTGCATGACATTCAATTTCAGGAAGTAAAATGAGTCATCTGATACAAAGTAAGGGACTAATTTGGTGCATATGTAATAATGATATAGTGGATGACACGTGAACAAATAACATTGTGACATGTGACATAATCAAACACGTGACAAAATAGCATTGTGACACGTGGCATAACCATCCACATCAACATGCCACGTGTCGCTGACTGACACGTCATCATATCGTTACACGTTGTCATGTATTACCAAAGGTCGACATCAACGCGTCGTTAACGAAAAACGGGCCAGGAAATAATATGGTGTAATTTTTCCAATTTCAGAAATGTAATTGGTGCAATTAGAATCTCAAGGACGATTTTGTAAATCATGTTGCTTGTATGCGAAGTTTGTATTCGTAGGTTTTGATGAATGACAAACCAACAAACGACATGAAAGACAAACCAACAAACAACTTGAATGAACAAGCATGTTGAAAGATCAACCAGCATTCAACGTTGAGGAATGAAGAGTTGAAAGCAACACAATAACAACAAGAAACTCAAGTCCACAACATTTGAAGACAAGTATAGTGTCTTAGGACTTAGGTAACTTCTTGTTAAGAACCAATTGCTAAATCTCTCAACACACACTCACAAAAATGTTTTGATGCACATCTTGCAATTCGATGCTAGCCAAATGGTTTAAAACTTGTTTTCAAAGGTACAAAAGCATAGGAATTGACTCCAACAAGTTTGAGATCAATCCTAAGTATTTTGAAGTGATTTTAAGCCATTTTTTAAGGTTTGCATCGATGCACACTCATCTTGCATCGATGCAAAGCATGCGACGACTTGTTGTATCGATGCAAAGATGTTTGCATCGATGCAACCTAGCTGAAAATTCAAATTTCAGCTTCAAAGACACATTTGCATCGATGCAAAGTGTTATGCATCGATGCAAATGATTCAAAAACATAAAAAACGGCTAGTTTTGACAAAAAGGCTCCATCCTATTAACTCCCCAACGTTTCTAAGGTTTGGGGAGTCTATAAATAGATGGATTGAAGCCTTATTTCAAATACGTGAGTATTTGCAAACTATCTTGTTCATATTCTTTCATTCTACACAATTTTTTAAGGTGTTATGATACACAATTTGAGAGAGCAATATCAATTGGTTCAATAGTGCTAAACTTGTAATCATACACTCTTCTAGAGAGTACTCATTTCGTCTCAACAATTCTTTGAGAATTGTTTTCTTGTACACTTTGTAAATTGGAGTGTGATCTCCAAGGTTGAGTCAAGAGTCATAAACACTATAGTCGGTGAGGATACCAAAGAGGTATACTAAGTACTCAAGGCAAATCTTAGAGAAGGTATCTCTAAGTGGAGTGGGTTAGTATACGAGTGGTAATCATATACCGTGAGGTGTTAGAAACTAAGGACTCGGATTGTAAAAGGTTTTGCGCGAGCACCTTGAAGCTTGGCAATAGTGGAACTTCTCAATAGCGATTGAGAAAGAAAGTGGACGTAGGACAAGGATTGTGCCGAACCACTCTAAATAGCGTTTGCATCTCTCCAAACTCATCTCTTCAATATTATTGTCTTTTACCTTTGAGCAAATAAATTGTGATCGAAAAGTAGCTTCGTAAGTACTTAAGGAATAGCTTAAGTCCGATTGGTGAAAAGCTTGATCAATTTATTTGAGTTGGTGTCTATTGGAAAGTAAAAGCTCCTTATAAATGCTTAGCAATTGAGTTAAGCTCTTGGAAAAATACTAGTACAATAACACTTTTGTATATTGTCTTTAACTTTCGCAAAAAGATTCATTGTTGTTGCAATACTCAATTCACCCCCCTCTTGAGTAATTGTGCATAGGTTCTACAAGTGGTATCATAGCTTAACCCTTTGAAAGACTTAACCGTTTAAGGGAAAAGATCATGGCAAGTACAAGCTTTAACAACAACAACACTAGTGAAGGTAACTCAACCGCTAGACCTCCTCTTTTTAGCGGAACAAATTACTCTTATTGGAAAAATAAGATGAGAATTTGGATCCGTTCTCAAGATGTGAGAATTTGGAAAGTGATTGAGAATGGAAATCACATTCCAACAAAGACAACAAGCGCTAAAGAAGGAGAAGTCTCCGTCTCAAAGCAAGTACCGAAAGGAGAAGATGAATATAGTGACGATGATTGGAAGAAAGTGGCAATGAATGATAAAGCCATAAACTTCATTCATTGTGCACTTAACGAGCATGATTATATGAAGATCTCTACATGTGAAACCGCTAAAGAGATTTGGGATAAACTCCAAATCACTTACGAAGGAACCGACCACGTTAAAGAATCAAAGGTATTTATGTTGGTTCATGAATGGGAAAATTTTAAAATGAAAGATGAAGAGAGCATTGAAGAAGCTCTTGAAAGACTCTCCAAGATCTTCAACAATCTAAGCATGCTTGGCACAAAATACAATGATAAACAAATTGTGACCAAGGTGCTTACAAGCCTTACACCAAAATGGAACTCCAAAGTGAACGCCATTGTGGAAGGAAGGCTCTATGATCAACTTACATTTGATCAACTACGAGGTAATCTTCTCACCTATGAAATGACTATGCTAAATAGACAAAAAGGTGAAGAAAGCAAGAAGAAAAGCCTCGCCCTTAAAACAACATCACTACAAGAAGAGAGTGATGATAATGAAGAAGAAGGAGATGAAGAATTTGCACTCTTATTAAAAAGATTCAATAAGTTTGCAATGAAGAAAAACTTCAAGAGCAAAACAAAGGTACCAAAATGCTATGAGTGTGGAGAAGTTGGACACATCAAACCCAATTGTCCAAAACTTCAAAAGGAGGACAAAAACAAGAAATTTAAGAAGAAGGAGAAAGCATACATATCATGGGAGAACGAGGATGAATCCGACTCCGATGACGACGAGGTTGCAAATCTTTGCTTAATGGCAAGCGAAGAAAAGGTTAGTGATGACAACTCCACTTCTTTTAATTTACAAGATGAATATGATGCCTTACTTGAGGTGTACACAAAACTTACCCAAGATTATTCTCTCCTAAAGAAAAAGAATATGGATCTTTTAAAACAAAATGAGATGTTGAAAAACGAGAATATCAATCTTGGAAAAGATAAGTGTAGCACAAGTAGTGATCCATACAAATCTTGTAAAATGCATGAAAATGAAATTACAAATCTTAAGAACACTTTAGCTAAGTTCAATCAATCTTCAAAGAACTTAGATAAAATGTTGAAAAACCAAAAGCATGTTCATAATAAGGAAGGTTTAGGTTTTGAAAAAGGAAAATTTAAAAATACTAAAACTCCTATTAGGCAACCGCAAGCCCAAAAGGCAAGCATGCCTAAAAGGAATGAAGCCTTTAAACATCCTCCTCAACATGCTTCATTTAGAAATTATAATCACAATGCTTATAGATCAAAAGATGTTGCATTTAGGAAACAATCTAGGCAACCATTTAGAAACATGCATAGGATGCATAATCCAAATGTCATATGTCATTATTGTAATAAAGTAGGTCATATAGCACCCGTATGCTTTACTAGAATTAAACATATAAACTTTCGTAGTCAAGATACGAGATGGGCACCTTATGGGCATTATGCTCATACTAACCATCAAGGACCCAAATTCACTTGGGTACCTAAATCCCAATTTTAATTGTTTTGTAGGTACGTGTTGGAGCTAAGGATACAAATTGGTATGTTGATAGTGGATGCTCCAAACACATGACCGGCGATGAATCAAAGTTCACCGCAATAGAGCCTACAAACGGAGGAAACGTGATCTATGGAGACAACAACACCGGCAAAGTAATCGGCGTTGGAAAAGTTGGTAAAAATTCTTCTACCTCCATAGATAATGTTATACTTGTCAAAGGTCTCAAACATAATCTCATTAGTGTTAGCCAACTTTGTGACAAAGGAAACTTAGTCACCTTTGATTCAAAATGTTGTTTGATAAAAAGGCAAGACACTAATGAAATTGTGCTAATTGGGCACCGTGTTGACAATGTATACATGATTAATCTAAATGAAGTTTCCTCAAATGATGTGAAATGCCTTGTTAGTAAAAATGATGAAACTTGGTTATGGCATCGTAGAGTAGCTCATGCTAACATGGACCATCTTAGCAAGTTGGTCTCTAAAGAGTTAGTAATTGGCTTACCAAAGCTACGTTTTGAAAAAGACGTCCTTTGCGACGCATGTCAAAAGGGAAAACAAGTAAAGACCTCTTTTAAATCCAAAAACATTGTTTCAACAACAAGGCCATTACAACTTTTGCACATGGATTTATTTGGTCCTTCTAGGACTATGAGCTTTGGTGGCAATTACTATGCTTTAGTTATTGTTGATGATTACTCTCGATTTACATGGACCTTGTTCCTAGCAAACAAGAGTGATGCATTTCGAGCATTCAAAAGATTAGCCAAAGTTATTCAAAATGAAAAGATTTGCATATATCATCTATTAGAAGTGATCATGGTGGAGAATTTGAAAACAATCTTTTTGAAACTTTTTGTGAAGAAAATGGCATTGAGCATAATTTTTCCTCTCCTAGAACACCACAACAAAATGGTGTGGTTGAAAGGAAAAATCGTCATTTAGAAGAAATGGCGAGAACTATGCTCAATGAGGCTAATATTCCTAAGTACTTTTGGGCGGATGCGGTTAGTACCGCGTGTTATGTTATGAATAGGATTATCATTCGACCTATTCTTAAGAAAACACCGTACGAATTATACAAAGGAAGAAAGCCAAATATTTCCCACCTTCACGTCTTTGGCTGTAAATGCTTTATTCTAAATAATGGAAAAGATAACTTAGGCAAATTTGATGCTAAGGCTGATGAAGGAATCTTCTTAGGCTACTCTTTAACTAGCAAAGCTTTTAGAGTATATAATAAACGCATCATGACTATGGAAGAAAGTATTCATGTCGCTTTTGATGAAACTAACCGTTGTTGTGCTAGAAAAGATTTTGATGAAAATGTAGAAAACTTTGATTCACTAAATTTGAATGGTGAAGACAAAGAAAAAGATTTAAATGAAGCCTCTACAAGCTCAACAAAGGATAGTGTTCAAGTTGAAGAAATTGAACCATCACAAGCACAAATAAATGCACTTCCAAAGGACTGGCATACTTCAAAGGATCATCCTCTAGACAACGTCATTGGTGATGTTTCAAAAGGGGTAACAACTCGATCCACTTTTAGAAATTTATTTGCATATAGTGCTTTTGTTTCTCAAATTGAACCATCTACCATTGAGTTCGCAATTGATGATGAACATTGGGCTATGGCAATGCAAGAGGAGCTTAACCAATTCAAACGAAATAACGTTTGGGAATTGGTGCCTAAACCACGTAATCAAACAATTGTAGGAACAAAATGGGTTTTTAGAAATAAACTCGATGAAAATGGTACAATTGTTAGAAACAAAGCTAGATTGGTAGCTAAAGGTTATAATCAAGAGGAAGGCATTGATTATGACGAAACCTATGCTCCCGTAGCTAGATTAGAAGCTATTAGGATGTTACTTGCTTTTGCATCCTCTTATAACTTCAAACTTTATCAAATGGATGTTAAGAGTGCCTTTCTTAATGGTTTCATTCAAGAAGAAGTATATGTTGAACAACCTCCCGGTTTTGAGGATTATGAAAATCCTAATCATGTTTTTAAACTCAAGAAAGCTCTTTATGGTCTTAAACAAGCTCCAAGAGCTTGGTATGAACGTTTGAGCAAGTTTTTAATAGAAAAGGGTTTTAGAAGAGGGAAGGTTGATACAACTTTATTTATCTTGATTGAAAACAAAAATATCCTTTTGGTACAAGTTTACGTCGATGACATAATATTTGGTTCAACTAACGAATCACTTTGCAAGTTTTTCTCAAACCTCATGCAAAGTGAATTTGAAATGTCCATGATGGGCGAACTCAACTTCTTCCTTGGTCTTCAAATCAAACAAGGAAAAGAAGGAACTTTCGTTAGCCAAACCAAATATTGCAAGGAATTGCTCAAAAGATTTGGAATGGATAATGCTAAGGCAATGGACACACCAATGAGCACTACTTGCTACCTTGACAAAGATGAACAAGGTAAAAGCATAGATGTAAAGAAGTATAGAGGCATGATAGGATCATTACTTTATCTAACGGCAAATAGGCCAGATATCATGTTTAGTGTATGCATGTGTGCGAGATACCAAGCTAATCCTAAGGAATCTCACTTAAGTGCGGTGAAAAGGATTATGAAGTATCTTATAGGAACATTAAATGTTGGATTGTGGTATCCGAAAGGATCCACTTGTGATTTGATTGGTTATTCCGATTCCGATTTTGCCGGTTGCAAATTGGATAGGAAAAGCACTAGCGGCACTTGTCACTTGCTAGGAAACTCTCTTGTTTCATGGCATAGTAAGAAACAAGTAAGTGTAGCCTTGTCTACCGCCGAAGCCGAGTATGTAGCCGCCGGTAGTTGTTGCGCCCAAATTTTATGGATGAAACAACAACTTGTGGACTATGGACTCATGCTTGATCACATACCTATCAAATGTGATAATACTAGTGCAATAAATTTAACCAAGAATCCGGTTCAACATTCAAGAACCAAGCATATTGAGATTAGACATCACTTCATAAGAGACCATGTTGAAAAGGGTAATGTGGTTATTGAATTTGTCGAAACTAGTAAACAACTAGCGGACATCTTCACTAAACCTTTATGTAAAGAAAGTTTTTTTAACATCCGAAATGAACTTGGTATCTTGGATTCTAATCTAATATGATTTGTTTGAATTCATTGTATTTATATTGCTATTTTTGTATCTCTTACTAACTTAAGCATTGGAGATATCCAATTAGCCATTGTTTTGTAGGTTTATGAGTTGATGAATGAGTGATTAATCTTGAGGTAGATTGAAAAATTTGAAGATTATAAACAATGGAGGATCAACAAATTGAAGTTTATAATAGTTTAAGTGAGTATATACATGATGGAACTCAAATGATTGAAGAAAGAACCACCAAAGGATGAAAATTTGGTGATTTTGGGCAAAATGATGCATGTTGCATCGATGCAACCAAGCTTTGCATCGATGCAAAGCACACAACGTGCTATGTGCATCGATGCAAAGCCTATTGCATCGATGCAAACACGACCAAATTGCACAAAAACACGTGAATTTGGCATTTTTGAGCAACAAAACCCCACTTTTTCATCATCTTCAACCTCACAACTCATATCCCCACATTCAAACCTCCATAACCTCCAAAACAAGCTCACATATAGCTTCATACAACTCACAAAACTTAGATACCCACTACAAACAAATTACATATTTGAAGTCCCCACATTCTCCTCTACAAAACCCATAAAACAAAATCATCCACAATGCCTAGAATCAAGAGAACCATCAAGAAGTCAAAAGGCTCTTCAAGTGTGGTTCCACCTCCAAATGATCATCCTTTGGCAAGGTACTTTGCTTCTAATGAAGATCTTCAATTCTATGAGGCAAGGCTCGCCGGAAGAAAGGAAATTCCTCCGAGGTATTTGGATCCGACCCTTCTTGTCATTCATAAGTTTGATATTCTTAAGGCTATTCTAGTTCATCAAGGCCTCATGGATTTTGTTCAAATTAAGAGTAAATATTATCCGGATTTAGTTGCCATAGCCTATAGTACACTCATGATTGAGATTAATGAGGAAGATGAATCAAATTTCACATTATTCTTCAAGATAGGAAGAAAGAATTATAGGCTAGATGGTGATGAGTTAGCCACCATTTGGGAGTTGCCAAATCAAGGTGACTTGTTTCAAGGTGGTAAAACCCCAATTGATGAATGGGGTTATTCAAAAGACAATGCCATGCATTTGTTCAACCTTGTACAAGGAGCTCACTCCAAAATTAGTTGCAATTCAATGAGTGCGGAACATAGAACTTTGTTATATCTAGTCACCTATGTATTGCAACCTAGAATATCCGGGCATGCGAATGTAAATGATGAAGATTTGATTGTCATGTGGGCTATGATGAATGGGATTAAGATTAATTGGCCTTACTTTATAGTACAACATATGATTAGGCTCAAGATGAAGGATAGGAATGGTGGATTAGGATTCCTTTGCCTATGGTCTAAAGTCTTTGATTATGTTGGTATTGATGTATCAAATGAGATTGCCAAGGAAGTACCACCTCAATCTTGTATCAACACTCATATTCTCAACAAAATGGGAAGAAGAAATGTTGATGAACAAGGTCCTCAAGAGCAAGCTCCTCCACAAGCACCTCAAGCTCAAAAACCACCCTCCTTGGTTGATGTAATGAGAGAATTACAATCCATCAACCAAAACATCCAAAGGATTGAAGTAGAGCATGGTAGGCAACTTGAAGCACTTAATCGTCGTGTGTCTCGTGTAGATCGTCGCACGGGTCGCTTGGATCGTCGTATTGATGACTTATATGAGCATTTCGGCATCCACCTACCGTATGAAGAGGATAATGATGATGATGAAGACCAAGATTTGATTATATGAATTGTTAAACTAACTCCTAGTAAGCTAAGGATTTCTATTATGGTTTAAAAACTTTGATATTTCCTTCATAATTTTGTTTAATGATTAATGCTTGTATGCTTATTTGGTGAATAACTCAAAATAGGCTTGGTACCCCTATTTTAAGTTAATGTGCATGCCTTGATATATTTCACTTCTTTAGGGGGAATTATACATGCTTGTTATATATAAAAAGAGGAAATCAAATTCTTTTTGAAAGGGGGAATATCTCATCCTTGAGATTAATAGAGATATTGAACTTAAAAAAAATTCATTGTTTTATGCATGCTTCTATGACACATTTCAAACTCCTTTCTTTTTGATAATGTCAAAAGGGGGAAGAAAAGTTTGAGGATATTTGAAGTTTTGAACTTTTGAAAAAGAAGAAGTTTGAGGATTTGAAAAGAAGAAATAAGTTTGCGAAACAATGATTTCAAAAAGACTTCCGCTAAGCAAAAACTTTGATATCTAAATCGTTTTCTTTGATAAACGCCCTTTAAGGGAACAAATGCACATATTTAGGGGGAACTCCTGCAAAAAATTTTTTTGTGAAGTCTTCTCCAAAGCTTTCTATAAAACGAAGTGCATTATTGTTGCTTTCAAAATCATTTATAAATGCATATCCTCAAAATTGGTTTGTCATTATCAAAAAGGGGGAAATTGTAAATCATGTTGCTTGTATGCGAAGTTTGTATTCGTAGGTTTTGATGAATGACAAACCAACAAACGACATGAAAGACAAACCAACAAACAACTTGAATGAACAAGCATGTTGAAAGATCAACCAGCATTCAACGTTGAGGAATGAAGAGTTGAAAGCAACACAACAACAACAAGAAACTCAAGTCCACAACATTTGAAGACAAGTATAGTGTCTTAGGACTTAGGTAACTTCTTGTTAAGAACCAATTGCTAAATCTCTCAACACACACTCACAAAAATATTTTGATGCACATCTTGCAATTCGATGCTAGCCAAATGGTTTAAAACTTGTTTTCAAAGGTACAAAAGCATAGGAATTGACTCCAACAAGTTTGAGATCAATCCTAAGTATTTTGAAGTGATTTTAAGCCATTCTTTAAGGTTTGCATCGATGCACACTCATCTTGCATCGATGCAAAGCATGCGACAACTTGTTGCATTGATGCAAAGATGTTTGCATCGATGCAACCTAGCTGAAAATTCAAATTTCAACTTCAAAGACACATTTGCATCGATGCAAAGTGTTATGCATCGATGCAAATGATTCAAAAACATAAAAAACGGCTAGTTTTGACAAAAAGGCTCCATCCCATTAACTCCCCAACGTTTCTAAGGTTTGGGGAGTCTATAAATAGATGGATTGAAGCCTTATTTCAAATACGTGAGTATTTGCAAACTATCTTGTTCATATTCTTTCATTCTACACATTTTTTTAAGGTGTTATGATACACAATTTGAGAGAGCAATATCAATTGGTTCAATAGTGCTAAACTTGTAATCATACACTCTTCTAGAGAGTACTCATTTCGTCTCAACAATTCTTTGAGAATTGTTTTCTTGTACACTTTGTAAATTGGAGTGTGATCTCCAAGGTTGAGTCAAGAGTCATAAACACTATAGTCGGTGAGGATACCAAAGAGGTATACTAAGTACTCAAGGTAAATCTTAGAGAAGGTATCTCTAAGTGGAGTGGGTTAGTATACGAGTGGTGATCATATACCGTGAGGTGTTAGAAACTAAGGACTCGGATTGTAAAAGGTTTTGCGCGAGCACCTTGAAGCTTGGCAATAGTGGAACTTCTCAATAGCGATTGAGAAAGAAAGTGGACGTAGGACAAGGATTGTGCCGAACCACTCTAAATAGCGTTTGCATCTCTCCAAACTCATCTCTTCAATATTATTGTCTTTTACCTTTGAGCAAATAAATTGTGATCGAAAAGTAGCTTCGTAAGTACTTAAGGAATAGCTTAAGTCCGATTGGTGAAAAGCTTGATCAATTTATTTGAGTTGGTGTCTATTGGAAAGTAAAAGCTCCTTATAAATGCTTAGCAATTGAGTTAAGCTCTTGGAAAAATACTAGTACAATAACACTTTTGTATATTGTCTTTAACTTTCGCAAAAAGATTCATTGTTGTTGCAATACTCAATTCACCCCCCCTCTTGAGTAATTGTGCATAGGTTCTACAGATTTTGATGCACGACGTCAATCTTAGAGACCATTTTGGAAATTTAGTCTGTCTATTTGCATTAGAGTATATATAGGATTTCTACAAATTTGACTAGAGGTAGGAATTTTATACTACTTTATTTTTATGTATCATATCTTAAATAATTTTTTTATATAGATGCTAGCATTGCATGTCATGATATAATGTTTCTTTATTGCATACGCATTAAGCATTATAATAAGTTAATAATCATCTGATGTGCATTACAAGCGATCAAAGTAGGGCAAGTCTCAATCTTGTATTTGAGGTTGGTGAGAGGGCTGGCCCAAGGCATGCCTTTACTCCAACAGCGGCGAGGCGGTCAATCATCATCGTTTTTCCAGAAAAAGGTAGTTGAAAGCTAGAGCTTTATGAAACGAGTTGTTTTTAAAGCATTCGAGTTGGTAGAGCTTCGAGCGGGAACTTATCGAAAGAAGTGTTGGCAGATCGACCCCTTTCCATTCCGTGGCTCAAACTGATCCTTTGATAAATGAAGGTGATTAACAAGCTTTTGGGATAAGAACATTCGGTAAAGGAAAGGGATTTCCATCAATTTTATATACATTTTGAACTCAATACCCTCCAAAGCCAAATTAATGTCGAAAGAATGCTTAAAAAAATTAAAATCAATTTCATGCATTGCATAAGAGATTTTAGCCAACAAGAGATTGTTTTCTTTTCATGCAAAGAGAAATAAGGAGAATGTCAAAAGAGAAATCAAGTCAACATTCATGTGTTTGCATTTGTATGATTTCATGTTATAGGTATTCAGTCATAAGTCACATGTGTCATAACAATAAGTAAATAAAAAGCATTTAAAAGTTACACCGCTCTAATTAACAAAGACTTTTGAAAATAATAACTGAACAACATTGCATCATGATTGCTTTTATTTTAAAATTTGGAGTGGTTGAAGATGGATACGATGACATTGTATAGATAGACTATTGAGAAACTTTTGTTTCTCATCCTTCTCCCCATACCATCTTCAGGAACAATGTAGTACGAAGCAAGACATTACTCGATTGAGTTGAAAAAACCAGTACACTATTAGAAGCGGGATATTAAGGACATAGATACGAAACGTTAAGTACTTACTCAAATTCATATATTAAGGATGGAGAATAGGTAATTGTTTTAGTCATAATTATTCAAAGTGAGAGAATTAGAATTCTTTATGTATCTTATTGTATCTATATGGAGTGATTACAATTGTGGTTATAATATTTGTTTTTTATATGATTATTTAATATGAGTAAAGTTTGTCATTATTTTATCTTTATAGTTTAACATATTCATTTTTTGTATTAATATTACTATTTACTTATATTTTTTAACTAATAACAATTCTAATGATTAAGGTTCTTACTTTTTTAAATAATTTTTAAAAATAAAAAAATTTGTTTCCACTATTTTTTATAAATTGTTTTATATAAAAATTTTATTTTTAAAAATTTTGTAAAATTTGAATATCAACCATTAATATAATTTAAATAAGATTTAAACCTAATTTAAAAATATTAGAAAGTTACTATTTTTACAAAGAGTGAACTGTTTTTTTTTTAATTTTTAATGAAAAACACCGAGGAAAAATTGTGAAAAATGTATATGTTAAGGTGAATTGTAATTAAATAATATTAATTTGAACAAATTCCTTATAATGTAATGTGATTTTGGCATGTTTTACCCTGTTTTTTTCTATTCTTCACCTTTCTTTTCTATTTGTTTTCCATTTTTATCATTTCAGTACCTTAAAATAAGAAAAACAAAGGTGAATGAGTAGAGAAAAAAAAATGAAGACTAATGTCAATTTAAAGGTATATTATAATAGTTATATTTTACTCCAAACACTTAAAAATATAAGATTCTTATGTAAAAATTATGTGTATTTATTATTTATTGTTTCTTTCATAATATAGTTTGAACAAGTTAAGATAGCACTTTTATTAAAATATAAATCTTTAAATATTAAAGTGAGTAACAAATTTTTTGCATATCCATCTTGTGTTAGCATCATGTGAGTTCATGCAATTTTAGATCATGTATATCACTAATTAATTATGATACACGAACATTGACACGGACATAAGATATAACAAAATACGAAATATATGAATACACGAATTTTAAATTTCTATAAAATACGAAATACGACATATATATAAAATAAAGTATTTTTATATAAATTGTAATAATATTTTGATATTTTATTGATATTAAAATATAAATTAATATTTTTAATTATTCTTAATATTTTTATTTAATTATATAAAATATTTAAAATACTTTTTATTTTAATAATAATAATAATATATTATTTTTAAACTCATTTTAAGAATACATGTTAAGAAGAAGGTTAAATACACTGATACGTGATGGTATTTAAGTGTGTCTAAGTGTGTCCGAAATTTTTTTTTATTTTTTATTAAAATATTGTTAGACATAGAACACACGCGGTTGGGTGACTATTGATAAGTGTCGTGTCTAAAATGTGTCTGACACATAGATACGACAACTCAGCAAAGTGTCGCTTCATAGCTAATGAAACAAGTATGAAAGAAATATTTTCAATATATCATCAAAATCGATTATAACTATTAGTTATAAAGTTGTATGTTAGATTCAATTAGTTGTTTTTTAGGGTTGAAAAACTTGACCCGTGCAAGGAATGAAAAGGTTATAATAGTGAAAGAAAAGAGAAATTTAAAAACAACTATGAAATTGTTGATCCAAATGAAGATAGAGATAAAGTGATAGCACTATCGAGACATATTTGACAAACGCACTAGCAAACTAGTATTTATTTGAGAAGCCATATTTCATGCGCACTCTTGATCTTAAGGTTATGCACAAAAAATTTTAAATATGTGAATACAGGTGTATAAATTAGATATTTATTTTGTGAATTTATAGATTGTATAAAATAAAATTATTAAAATCATAGTCCAATTACTCTTCAAAAAAAAAGTTGTCATTTGGATATATCCTTATTAATTAGAAGCACATTAGTACCGTCATTATACTTTGCACTGTATAATTTTTTTAATGTTGTTATTGTTGCAGACCCTCTTATTCTGATGGGCAATAAATTTATTGTCGAAATGAAATTCAATTCTAGAGAGATTATGATTACAACTAAAAATTATACTGTTTATAGAGGTGTGAATTACAAGACACGAGTCAGAACATATGACATTTTATACCAAATATGTACTATATGGAACAATTAGGATTGTCTTATTAGGACTATTATGATTAGAAAAAGTATTGTTGGGAGATAAAAAGATATTGTAATAGTTACACTTGCACTTGAACTACCATTTAATTTCTTAAGATCATTCTAAACTGAATTTAGACACCATTACAAAAGCGAAAAAGACAATGGTAAAAGACGTCAAATATCTGAAGTTTCGATCTATGATTTCAGAAGTTTAGTAGAAATTCAATTACACAATAAGTTACTACAAACATGGTTGGCTAAAGAAAAGTTTGTTGAAAAATTATTTGATGATTGAAAAATTTCTTATAAAATATTTTTCACATGATTTGAAGTAATGTGTCAAAAAGAGTCATTAATAGTTGTGCAATAGAAATTATACCTGCTTATTCTCAGTAGGACGTAAGATGTTTGCATACTAAAGTGAGTTTTTTTAAGTTTCTATCTTTATATTAGAGAATTTAGACAATACAAACCACTTATACAAATAGACAACACATACTTATATGAAAAAAATACAAAAGAACTCTTAGTTACAGTTTCACATGCATTTTATAAATTGGAAAAACTATCATTTGTACTTTTGAACTTTGTGAACACTGACAAAAGTACCTGTTC
Organism: Arachis hypogaea; assembly: GCF_003086295.3. Lineage (NCBI taxonomy): Eukaryota > Viridiplantae > Streptophyta > Magnoliopsida > Fabales > Fabaceae > Arachis > Arachis hypogaea. Next base: position 64,182,041 of record NC_092037.1, read on the forward strand.
CGAGGGTTTACCTGAAACTGTAGGTCGATCTCGGACGAGATCTTCTGTGCTGGTCGGAGCCGACGTATTCGGCAGGTGTGTAGCAGCCGGAGCTGGTGTGTCCGACTTGTGGAACTGAGAATGCTGCTGATCCCTTGTCACTGAAGGGTGGGGGGGTACCTGCAAGGGACTCCGATGCTTAAGTTAGCAAGGGTATTAAACAGGTATTGAGTAGAATCAGAGTATGAGTTATACCTGGATGCTCCAGTGTATTTATAATGGTGAGATGTGACCTTCTTTAGATAAGATAAGTTAGTTATCTTATCTTATCTTATCTTTTGTCGAGGTCAGCTTATCTTCCATGGAACCGCCCTTATCTCTTTAGGCTTGGGCTGCCCTTGGATCGGGATCATATTCCTTGAGTTGGGCCCTTCTTTGGGCTTTCCTGTCGATTTGGACCGAGTTATTTGCGAAGAAGTCGGTCCGCTTGACCTAAAGAGATCGATCGCTTTGTTTGTAGAACATCTCGGGTCGGACAGCTCGACCCAGGGTATGAACAGTGCCCCTGCTTGAGCTCGGCCTTTTTGTTGAGGTCGAGTCCTGGACTTCGGTCCTTCTCTAATGAAGCCGAACTCAAGCATTTTGTCGATTCCTTTGTAGAAGCTTTTAAATGTAGAACGTTTTTCCTCTAAAAGCGCGTGCTTTTGTATCGGTGCTTTGGGAACGTGCGAGGGTTTAATGCCTTCATTAATTTTAACATTAATTACCCCGTTTCCCTTAGGCTCTTTATTTTGATTTTGAAAACCCAGAAACAGTTTCTCTCCTTTGTCCTTTTCGTAACTTCTTTTCTCCGCTCTCTTCGCTCTCTATTTTTCGTTTGCGTTTCTGCTTTCTTGTGTTGCGGCTTTCGTTTGGTGATTTTCTGGGCAGCTTTCATTTTTGTGCCTCCATTTTTCTTTCTCGAAGCTTCTTTCGTCTCCAGGTTAGTTCCATTTCGTGCTTTTTCTTTGTTTTTGTTTTTGTGATGAGGTTTTGATTTTGATCCTCCTTTTAGAGAAAGTTTGGATCTTTCTGTTTTCATTGTGCCCTAGATTTGTTGAAATGTGCGTTCTGGGAGTTTCTCCATCTTCTGCATGATCCTTTTTACTTTTGCTTGATGCTTTTAGGGCTTTGCATGTTCTTTGTTGGTCTGTTCTGATACCGCTGTCCGCGTCTGTTCCTCGTTTTATTTGAAGGTTGCTTTTGTCTGATTCTGAAAAAGGTTGCATTTTTAATGGTCTCTGCTTGGCGTGTTTGATGTTTTAGGGATGGTTTTTGCTGGTTTAGACTGTAAGGCAATGTTTTTGATGACTTTTTGTGTTTTGCTTTGATGGAAAAATGCTTGTTTTTTGAAGCCTTCTTTTCTTGTTTTGAGAGGTGCTGGGATGCGAGAAGTAGATTTTCCTAGAAACCTTGCTTTATTATTGCCTCCAAAGGATGCCCCAGGACTTTGGTTTGAGTCTTGGGGTTTTCCTTTTCTGTGTGTTTGCCTGTATCGTATTGAGTTGTTTTCTCCTTTGTTCGAGATGTTTTTAGCAACCCCATCTTCTTTTCTTACTTGTAGGATTAGTTGACCTCATGTCTTCTCGAAATAACATTGTAGAGATGTCTTCCAGAGTTCCTGAGGGGATGTCTGATTGGCTGGACTCCCTTGTTTTGTTGTGTGTTTCTGTTGTGGATGCTGAATTTTGCACAGAGCTGAGGAAGCGCCATAGGATTTGTGGTAACAGTGCTCGTGAGGAGGATTATGAGCTTGTTGCTCCTGATTCTGATGAGAGAGTTTGTTTTCCGACTTCCATCGAGAGGGAGCGTCCTTTCTTCTATGCCTATGAATACTTCTTCAGTCAGTTGAATGTTACTTTTCCTTTTACTGCTTTCGAGACCGATCTATTGTGGTCGTGTAATATTGTCCCATCCCAGCTTCACCCAAATTCCTAGGATTTTATTAAAATTTTTTAGCTTCTCTGCCGAGAATTAGATGTAACACCCTCTCAAACTCTTTTCCTTTATTTGTTTGTTTCTGCCAAGCCTGTCGGTTCTTCAAAAAAGAAAGCTTCTTGGGTTTCTTTCAGGTCCGCCCAGGGCCATAAAATTTTTGCTATGTATGATGAGTCCTTTAAGGACTTCAAGAATTACTTCTTTAGGGTTCGTGCTGTCGAGGGAGCCCGCCCCTTTTTTCTTGATGAAAATGATGAGCCTTCTTTCCCTCTAGAGTGGCAAAGGGATGTGAGAGTGTCTCGCTATACCTGGGAGATGCTTGATGATGTTGAGCATGCCTTTGTTGTTGTTCTTGAGGATCTATGGGGGGAACCACCCCATCTTGATACAAAAAAGTTTTTGAATGACCCGTCCTTGGTTCGGACTGTTTTGGGTACTTGTCTGACTTGTTTCTACACTTGTTTCCTAATTTTTTCTTCCTCTTATTGTGATTGTAACTCTTTGCTGTGGCTGATTCTGTATTTGCAGAGATGTCAAAGAACAACGACTCCATGAAGGCCTTTAAAAAGGCAAAGAAGGCAACTGCTGCTCTGAACATCTCGGCCAAGGTGGCCGGAGAGGGATCTTCTCAGGTCCCAGTGAAGCCTCCTGTGCCGAGTTCTCCCGGGCCGAGGAAAGCAATTCCTACTCCTTGATTTCGTCAGGTCGATCCTCCACAGACTTCTGCCATTGCTTCTGGTGCTTCTCCCTTAAAAAAAGCAAAAAACATCCAAGCCATTTAACCTGGATGTCCCGGATTTTGATGCTGTCGAGTTTGTTGACCAGCAAATTGCCCCCTATGGTGGGCTCTCCATGGACGATGTGTCTCTTCTTCAGCATCTGGATTTTATCACCAAAAGTAGTGTGAAAATGGCACATATGGGTGCGGCTATTTTACAAACAGTTCAGGGGATCCCGAATCATGTCACAAAATCCTTCATGGAGGAGGCCAAATCAGAATTTGATCGGATCAAGGGTCTGAAGGATGAGTTGGAGGTGAAGTTGGCGAAGGTAGAGAAGGAACTGGAGGGTGAGAAGGCCAGCTCTATTGCCTTGGCTGCTTCTTTGAAGTTGGCTGAGGACATGGCACTGAAGCACAAGGATAGCTATGTCTCAGCTTATAGGGAGTTGATGCATCTCCGGGATGATTTGGAAACTGCTCGGGCTAATTATGCCGAGCTTCAGGGTCACCTTGTGGGCAGCGTTACTGCCGCCTCTGAGAACCTGATGGAGCAGTTCTGGATTGTTGCTCCTGATGCCGATTTGACTCTCGTTAGTCTTGATAATGTAGTAAAGGATGGCAAGATTGTCCCAGATGATCCCGATGATGATGTTGAACCTCCCCCAGTGCCTTCTATCAAGGTGTCGACCTCCTCGGTTCCTCTAGTTATGTCTGATCCGGATTGTCAGATTCTGAACTGGGATGATGGAACTGTAGATGCTGTGCCTATTCAGACTCGCTCTCCTTCTCCCCGTACTGATACTGCCGGGAAGGCTCCCGATCTTTGCTGATCTTCTTTTTAAGTATTTGTGTAAATAGCCCGGTTTGTGGACTTTTGAACTTTATTGTTTTGTTTAACTACTGACGCTTTTTAGTTGCCTGCCTGGCAACTTTTACTTTGAAAAACAAAAGTAGCTTTCTGAGGTAGATTTTGGTAGCCTCTTGAAGCTTTATTATACTATGCTTCCATTGCGCTTTAACATGGTATCTCTTCTGGTTTCTGAGAGTGTTGGAATCTTGCTGCTTGACCTCTTTCGGTTGCTTTTGCACTTATTGTTTGTAACTTGGATCCTTTGAGGCCGTGACTGTATGGGTCTAACTTGTTTCTCGGTTTTCTCATTTTTGCTTGTATTTTTAGCGTCCCATAACCGATTTCTTTATGTTGGTCCCCTTCTAAGTTATTTTTGTAATCCTCTTTCTTGGACCTTTGTCAGGTCTCTTTCAGGGATTACTTTTATAACTTATCTTGTAGGAGACCGACTTCGTTAAGTCGATCTCTTCTAAGTTATTTTTGTAATCCTCTTTCTTGGACCTTTGTCAGGTCTCTTTCAGGGATTACTTTTATAACTTGTCTTGTAGGAGACCGACTTCGTTAGGTCGATCTCTTCTAAGTTATTTTTGTAATCCTCTTTCTTGGACCTTTGTCAGGTCTCTTTCAGGGATTACTTTTATAACTTGTCTTGTAGGAGACCGACTTCGTTAGGTCGATCTCTTCTAAGTTATTTTTGTAATCCTCTTTCTTGGACCTTTGTCAGGTCTCTTTCAGGGATTACTTTTATAACTTGTCTTGTAGGAGACTGACTTCGTTAGGTTAATCTCTTCTAAGTTATAGCAATTCCTCTTTAATAGGGTTGGCCAAACCTCTTTCCAGGGATTTGCTGATAACTTGGGTTAACTTGGTCCGACTTTTAAGTGTCGGCCAGTCTTTTTAAGTTATTATATAGCAATCCATAAGACCTCGTCAGGTTCTTTTTGGGATCACTTTCGATAACTTATTGCATTATTCTGTGTTCATCTTTGCCGATTTGTAGGTGGTGGTTTTTGTCCCGGTTTGATCGTCCTTTAGGTGAATCGCGTTTTCACCTTTGTCGGTCGATCATTCCTATCAAGATCGTACAGTGAATCTGTTCTTCACTTTCTGTCGATCCGTTGCTTTATAATCGGACGATGAATGCTTCAGATTAATGCGTCTTGGGAATTTGTAGAATATCTGAAATGTATTTTATTCAAAGAAAGTGCAAATATATACATTCGGGAGTTTTTCGTACCCTTAAGTCGGATTAAATCTCAATCTTGACGCCTCATTAAAAAACCTTTTCAGGAAAAAGAGTGCATCTTGTGATGAGATCTTTTACCTGTCCTAGCTATAATACCTTCTTAGGTTACAGGCGTGCCATGATCTGGGGAGTTCTCGTCCCTCGAGTTCGGACAGTCTGTAGTAGCCCTTCCCAAGTACTTCTGTGACTCGGTAGGGTCCTTTCTAGTTGGCTGCCAGCTTTCCTTCTCCGGGTCGAGTTGTTCCAATATCATTTCGGATTAAGATGAGATCATTCTCAGCAAAACCTCTTGGCACTACCTTTTGATTATACCTTGAAGCCATTCGCCGCTTTAGTGCTTCTTCTATGATCCGAGCTCTTTCTTAGATTTTCGGAAGTAGGTCGAGCTCTTCTCTTTGAAGTTGAGAGTTGGTTTGTTCATTGTAGTGGACTACTCGGGCAGACCCTTCCTCGACTTCTATTGGAATCATTGCCTCCACTCCATATGCTAATCGAAATGGTGATTCGTTTGTAGTAGAATGGGGGGTTGTTCGATACGCCTATGGGACTTGTGGAAGTTCCTCGGCCCAAGCCCCCTTTGCTTCTTGCAATCTCCGCTTCAGCCCGGCCAATATGACTTTGTTGGCCGCTTCGGCTTGTCCATTGGCTTGGGGATGTTCGACGGAGGTGAACTGGTGTTTTATATTCAAGTTGACCACTAGTTTTCTGAAGCCTGCATCTATGAATTGGGTGCCATTGTCTGTGGTGATGGAATATGGGACCCCGAACCTTGTAACGATGTTCCTATATAGGAATTTCCGGTTTCTTTGATCAGTGACCTTGGCTAGGGGTTATGTCTCGATCCATTTTGTGAAATAATCTACCCCTACTATGAGGAATTTTACTTGTCCCAATCCCTGTAGAAAGGGTCCGAGAAGATCGAATCTCCACTTTGTAAATGGCCGGGGTGAGGTTACACTGATGAGTTTTTTCGGCAGGGCGATGTGAAAGTTGACATGCTTCTGGCATGGTGGACATGTCTTTACAAATCGCTGGTTGGGTTTACCAATCGAGAAAGACATGGGACTTTTGGGCATTCCTGGGACATTTTTAAGACTGACTACAAGAAAATCACGGGACAATCCCAGCAGAAGGATTTGGTTACCATAAGTGGAGGCATGGTCCTAAATTTTTCACGCAGTGAGGCAGCCATTTCCAGAGTGAGCGCCATGGACTTCAAGAATACATACATCCGGAGATAGGCCATTTAGATAGACCGATTCCAATAGCGTCCCGCAAACTACCGGGACAAATAGAACTGCTGCTGGCACTTTCCTTTTATTCTGACTGAGTGGATTCCATTGAAATTCCTGGTACGAACTCTTCAACCATTTTTGTAGGGTTAGGATCAGAAATGCTATGCTTACGCACAAGACTACCCCTCTTCCCGAAAGCTTCCCCTAGGAGACCGAAAAGAGAGCTTGGACAGTCAATGAGATCCTTTGGCACGATCGTAGACGACCGATTCGAACGAAGCCGATAGAGGGCTGTAGCTTCCTTTCGTAGAGTTGGCCAATAGAATCCCGCCCGGAGTACATTTTTGGTGAGAGCTTGCGCTCCAAGATGATTGCCGCAAATGCCGCTGTGTACTTCCTCCAAGACTTCCTTTGTTTTGGAGGTCGGTACGCATTTTAACAATGGTATTGAAATCCCTCTTTTGTACAGGGTGTTGTTTATGATAGTGTAGTACTATGCCTCCCTTTTTAACCTCTTTGCCTCTTTTTCATCTGTAGGGAGAGCTTCTGTTTTGAGGTAATTAATTATGGGGGTCATCCATCCTTGATCCCGACCTGTTATGGCTAGGACTTTTTCTTCTCCCGATATTGATGGGTTTTGTAGTATTTCCTGGATGAGGCTTCTATTGTTGCCCCCTGGTTTGGTGCTGGCTAGTTTTGAGAGTGCGTCAGCTCGGGCGTTTTTGCTCGCGGGGTATGTGGCAGATCCTATATTCCCCGAGTTGTCCGAGCTGTTCCTTGGTTTTATCCAAATACTTTTTCATTGTAGGATCTTTGGCTTGGTAGCTTCCTGTTATTTGTGAGGTAACGACTTGTGAATCGCTGTAGATGTTGAGTTTTCGAGCTCCAACTTCTCTAGCCAGCTTCAAACTAGCTAATAATGCTTCATATTCCGCCTGGTTGTTTGAGGCCGGGAATCCGAATTTGAGGGAAAGCTCAAGTTGGGTTCCTTGGTTGCTTTCGATTATCACACCTGCACTACTTCCGGTTTTATTCGAGGAGCCGTCCACATATATATTCCACTCTATGGGGATCTCCGAGGTGTCTGTGAATTTTGCAATGAAGTCGGCTAGGTATTGTGATTTGATGGCTGTTCGTGACTCGTATTGGATGTCGAACCCGGACAACTCGATTGCCCACTGTAGGATTTTTCCTGCTAGATCTGTTTTCTGTAATATCCCCTTTATGGGCTGGTTGGTCCGAACCTTAATGGTATGTGCTTGGAAGTACAGGCGAAGTCGTCGGGATGTGAGTATGAGAGCGTAGGCAAACTTCTCTATTTCCTGGTAGTTCAGCTCTGACCCCTGCAGTGCTTTGCTAATAAAGTAGATGGGTTGTTGCCCACCCTCGTCTTCTCTAATTAGTGCTGAGGCTATTGCCCGACTTCCTACTGCGAGGTACAATATCAGTGGTTCTCCTTCTCATGGTCGAGATAGGATAAGTAGCCGTCCTAAGAATTCTTTGAAGTCTCGGAAGGCTTGCTCACATTCCGTTGTCCACTCGAAGTTCTTTCCCTTCCTTAAAGTAGCATAGAAAGGGAGGGATCTTATTGCTGACTGATGACAAGTCATCATATACCTATTTTTCTATGCTTTTCATACAATAAATTGATGATTTGTGCTTAAATATTGAATGCTTTTGTACTTAAATGATAGATTTCCTTGATCTTTTAATTTTATAAATCTTGTAGGAAATAAGAAGAAAAAGAAGCAAAGAAGCACAAAAAAAGGAGAAAAAAAGAGCTTTGAGACACACTTTGAAGTTGGGGTACACTTTGGAGCTTTAGGCCACGCTTTTAAAAGCGTGGCCCATGACCAAATCAAGGAAGTAAGCAACCAACACGCACACTGCCCTGCTCTTGCCAAGGGCAGGGCAGAATCATGATGAAGCAAAGAGAGGATGAAGCAAATTTTCGCTAAGTTAAAATCTGGGCGCTCACAGCATGACCATGCCTACTTCAAAGGGCTATAACTTGAGCTACAGACGTCCAATTGATGTGCTTCCAGTTGCGTTGGAAAGCTGACATTCAGAGCTTTCCAACGATATATAGCAATCCATATTTGGCGTACAATTGAGGCACAAACGAGAGGCATCTTTAAGGGCCAAAAACAAGCGAAAATAAACCAAAATGCTTCCATCAAGGCTCGAAGCTGGAGCCTCACTCCAATACAAAGTGGCGCTCAATTTTCTGCCCTGCCCTCTTGGAGAGCAGGGCAATGTCGTGCTCTTCATGGAAAATCAAGAAAAAAATTGCTCCTCAAGTGCTTTCACCAAGTTTCGAACCAAGCACCTAAGGGGAGTGAGGAGCGCATCATGATACGGTCCAAGGAAGTGAGTGCGCAAGACACACATGCAAGGCAACATTGCCCTGCCCTCCACAAGGGCAGGGAAGCATCTTCACACACCAAGCTCGCACGCACAAGCACCAGCACGCACACTTTCCTGCCCTGCCCTCCACAAGGGCAGGGCAGCCTCCTGGAAGCAATTGTTCTTGGGCCGAAAATCAACCAAAATTTCATTTAAATTCAATTCCTCTCCAAATTGAATCAAGGCCAACCAAACCCATTTCTCCTCAAATCCAAAGCAAGCAAAGCCCACATCATCACTCAAAGGCACATGGATAAATTAGATTAGGATTTTTATTTTAATTGTAATTTGTTTTAATTTCATTTTCATTTTCACTTTGAAAAGCCTATATAAAGGCATCACTCTCATTTCAGAGAGGAGAGCTCGATTAGAAATAGAAAAAAGAGCTCCATTAGAAAGCTCTCTTAGTTTTCATTTTCGTTTTGGATCTTGGATTGAGAAGTGAAGGAATTCTGTTTCATTCTCCCTCTGAGATTTCTCTTGTTTGCCTTGCTGCAAAATTTTAGTGAATTGCAATTTGAATCACAGTTCTCTTACTGCTTTCATTTTTAATTTTTCTGCATCTTGTTTGCTGTTGGATCAAGGAAGGGATTGAGATCTAGACTTGTTTTCTAGTCTCTTTGATTCCCTGAGATCAATTTTATTTTGCAATTTAGCTGAGCTCTTTGCTACTCTTCTGTTTTTTTACTGTTTCATTGAAATTGTCAAATGCTCTTTGAGATTTGAGAATTGATTTCAGTCTTCTACTACGTTTACTTTTCTGTAATTTCCTTTCCTGCATTCTGCACTTTCACATTTCTGTTCACATTGAGCTTGATTTAATTTCCTGCACATTTACATTTTCTGCAATTTAAATTTCCAGTTGCTTAATCTATTGCTTCCTTTAATTTCCAGCACCCACTCCCCTTTACATTTAATGTAATTTACATTTCTTGTCATTTAAGATTCTTGCAATTTACATTTCTTGCTCTTTAAGTTACTTGCAATTTTACTTTCTGCAACTTTAAATTCCCTGTCATTTATAATTCTGTTGGCTACACTTCATCCAAATTCACCTCAATGTTAGCTTGACTAAACTAATCACCCACTAAAATTGCTTGATCCATCAATCCCTGTGGGATCGACCTCACTCTTGTGAGTTATTACTACTTGATGCGACCCGGTATACTTGCCGGTTAGATCTATGTGTTTGGAAAATTCGTTTTCCGCAAAAACACCATCAAGTTTTTGGCGCCGTTGCCGGGGATTGATTAGATCAACAATGATTAAGTGGGTGAGAAGTCTAGATCAAGCATTTTCTTTGTTTTTGTTCTCTGTTCTAAGTAGAAACCAAGGTGTTTGAGTTTTTACCTCACTAAGAAATTCTCATCTCTGATATGAGTAATTTCAATTTTCCTTGGTGTTGTGTGTTCCAAAATTTAAATGGAGTTCAACTCATCTTATGATCAAACAAATTTTATGGGATATCACCCACCATCACCAATCTCTAATGGTGGCTGGGAATATCACCAAGAAAATACAAACTCTAAGCACTCCAATCCATGGAGATTTGCTTCAGAACCCCAAGATGAGCAAGAAAATTTTGAGGGATACCAACCACCACCACAAAATGGTTCATATCATTATCCTCATGGTGGATGGGAGTATCAACAAGGAATGAAGGAGTATGAACAATCAAGTGAAATGAACTATTTCCCAGAGCCACAAAGTGACTCATACTATTCTGGCACGTACACAAAAGATGGCTGGGAAGGGAAATGCAATGATTCACATTCTAATTATTTAAGAACATTATCACTTGATTGTGCTGCCAGAGCATACTTGGAAGAGTGTTCATCATTTGATTATGCCTCAACACAAAATTCCCTCCAAGATCCATACAACTCATCTCACCAACCACAAAATTACTCTCAACCTTTATCCTTTGAGCTAGTAGCTGAGGATCCCCTTCAAAAGTCCAGAGAATTATTGGAAAGACAAGAACAAATTATGGAAGAACAAAAACAACGCTGGACAGAACAAGAATTTCTCCTCAAGAAAACAGAAGGGCATGTAGAGCAAAGGAGGATTCATTCAGGATCACCAAGTGTTAAGGATGAGGAACAATCTGTGAGTGAAGAGGAAGAAGAGGTTCCTATATCAATTGAAATTTCAATGGAGGAAGAGCAAGATGAGGAGGCTACGGTATCAAGTGAACTTTCAATGAAGAACGAGGTGGTTGAAAATGAAATTGCACTTGAGATGACAAGGGAACATGAAGACTCACAACTCTCACAAACTTTCCTGACCCAACAACTCTCAACAATTAAATCTGTGATTGAGAAATATGAAGAGGAGATGAAGAAATATTGGGAAGATCAACAAACCTCCTCAATAAAAAAGCTATCAAGTCAAATGTTGAGTGCAAGGGAGTAAGTGGAAGAGCAAGAAAGTGAGAAAGACATTCAAGAGGAGTCACACTCAAGTGAAGCAGAGAAGTGCAAAGAGGAAAAGCTCATGGAACCACCAATGCAAGAGGCTCTTAATGAAGAAATCACTCCAATAATCACACAGCAACCAAGTCTTGAATCCAAAGAAGTGAAGGCAACTAGCAAGAACACCAATTCTGTCCCTAATCCAGCAAGCAAGATCAATCAAGCCATTTGTAAAAGGAAGCTTGCTGAGGAAAGGCCAAGACAAGGGACACTAGCTGAACCTTTTCCTCCTTTGAGGTCATTCCTCTTAACAAACTGGAAGAAGAGGAAGAAAGTGAAGAGCAACATGTCAAGCTAATGACACTAAAAGAGCACTTGTTGGGAGGTAACCCAACCGTAGGTATAATTTCTTTTCTCTACTTTGTTTTCGTTCTTTGTTTTGTTTAAATTCAATAAATTGGCATATGGTTACATTCTAAGTTTGGTGTTGCCATGCAACACATTATTTTCAATCTTTTTGGATGATTGCATCAAATCAAAAAAATGAAAGTGACACACCAAGATTCTAAGTTTGGTGTGCCACCTATTTTTCTATGCAAATCATTCAGCAACACCACTTGTCTGCATAACCATAATGTCTTTGCAGTGTTAATTTTCTTTTGGTTTGATATTTTGTTATTCTGTTTACTTTAGTTAATTCTTTGTTTTTAATGCTTTTATTTTAGTTTGCTTATTTACTGTGTTTGTTAATACATTACCAAGAGAGCTTTATTAATGACAGATTCTTGGCTTGGTGATTGTATTTAACATATAACAGTTTCTTTTGTTTAGTTTTAATTCAAATAAATTGACATATGGTCGTATTCTAAGTTTGGTGTTGCTATGCAACAAAATTTGATTCCAATCCTTACAAGATACTTGCATCAATTCCAAGTGAAAGTGTCACACTAAGTTTGGTGTGCCACTTATATTTTTTTATGCAATGTATCATGCACACCATCTTATGTTTGCAATCATAGTGTTTTTGTTTCTCCGTGCCTTGATTGTTATCCTCAATTTTGCTTGCTTGAAACACATGTACTACTAACATTTCATTGTGTAAGACATTCATGATCCATCTTAGCCCCATAGCCATTGTTCTAATTATTTCTTGAGGATGAACAAGCATTCTGAGTTTGGTATGGGAAGGAGGAAAATGGGAGGAAAATGACAACAATAGAGAAGATGAACTACAAGGTTGTAAAGTTCCTTTTCCTCTCATTTGTTTCATAAACTGCATGATTGTCTTCATCTTTTCTGTTTACATGTGTGTATGAATAAAGCATAGTTTGAATCTTGATTTGTAACATGTTGCTGTGGCATTATGACTACCAACTTGAGTTTTGTGAATTCAAAAGCAATAAAGCATCATGATCATAAACAAACAAGGCATTAAAGAAGATTTTAGCATGTGCATACAAGTATTGGAAAGATAGTATGATTGATTGTTGCTCAATTGCATTGGATTTTATTTAATTGAAGTTTTTCATCTAGTACATTTTTGTGAAATCTTTTGAAATCATGAAAACCTTGAAGAAGCAAATACAATTAAAGCAAGAAAAGAAAAAGGGAAAGAATGAGAAAGCTGAAGGCTCTGAGTACCAATGGCAATTTATTTGCTAAGTGCTTGTGGTGTTTATGTATCAAGCCAAATGCTTGAAAACAAAACACTTAGAAGTCAAGGCTAGGCTCAAGTGCAAAAGCACTCCCTCAAAGCTCAAGGTTCTGAGCATCAATGATTAGAGAGTCAAGAAAAGAAAAAAAATGATGAGCTTAATGAAGTCCTCTAATTAAATGCTTGTGGTGCTTATGTATCAAGTGGTAATACTTGAAAACAAAGCATTTAGAAGTCGTAGCTTTGTTATCAACTCATGGGGCAAAGCACCCAAAAGGAGAAGCTAAAAAAAAAAATTCAAAAGCTTGTTTCAAGGAAGAATTATAAGAAAAAGATTTCATAAATTGAGCTAGATAGAAGCATCAATCATTTACATTTCTTTTGTGATTGAAGCATGCTTAGAAAACTAGCTTACCATGAATATTGAGTTGCTATTCTTCTTACCTTGGATTGTCAATCTTTATTGCATGATTCTTTTCTTGCTTGGGGACAAGCAAGGTTTAAGTTTGGTGTTGTGATGACAAGTCATCATATACCTATTTTTCTATGCTTTTCATACAATAAATTGATGATTTGTGCTTAAATATTGAATGCTTTTGTACTTAAATGATAGATTTCCTTGATCTTTTAATTTTATAAATCTTGTAGGAAATAAGAAGAAAAAGAAGCAAAGAAGCACAAAAAAAGGAGAAAAAAAGAGCTTTGAGACACACTTTGAAGTTGGGGTACACTTTGGAGCTTTAGGCCACGCTTTTAAAAGCGTGGCCCATGACCAAATCAAGGAAGTAAGCAACCAACACGCACACTGCCCTGCTCTTGCCAAGGGTAGGGCAGAATCATGATGAAGCAAAGAGAGGATGAAGCAAATTTTCGCTAAGTTAAAATCTGGGCGCTCACAGCATGACCATGCCTACTTCAAAGGGCTATAACTTGAGCTACAGACGTCCAATTGATGTGCTTCCAGTTGCGTTGGAAAGCTGACATTCAGAGCTTTCCAACGATATATAGCAATCCATATTTGGAGTACAATTGAGGCACAAACGAGAGGCATCTTTAAGGGCCAAAAACAAGCGAAAATAAACCAAAATGCTTCCATCAAGGCTCGAAGCTGGAGCCTCACTCCAATACAAAGTGGCGCTCAATTTTCTGCCCTGCCCTCTTGGAGAGCAGGGCAATGTCGTGCTCTTCATGGAAAATCAAGAAAAAAATTGCTCCTCAAGTGCTTTCACCAAGTTTCGAACCAAGCACCTAAGGGGAGTGAGGAGCGCATCATGATACGGTCCAAGGAAGTGAGTGCGCAAGACACACATGCAAGGCAACATTGCCCTGCCCTCCACAAGGGCAGGGCAGCATCTTCACACACCAAGCTCGCACGCACAAGCACCAGCACGCACACTTTCCTGCCCTGCCCTCCACAAGGGCAGGGCAGCCTCCTGGAAGCAATTGTTCTTGGGCCGAAAATCAACCAAAATTTCATTTAAATTCAATTCCTCTCCAAATTGAATCAAGGCCAACCAAACCCATTTCTCCTCAAATCCAAAGCAAGCAAAGCCCACATCATCACTCAAAGGCACATGGATAAATTAGATTAGGATTTTTATTTTAATTGTAATTTGTTTTAATTTCATTTTCATTTTCACTTTGAAAAGCCTATATAAAGGCATCACTCTCATTTCAGAGAGGAGAGCTCGATTAGAAATAGAAAAAAGAGCTCCATTAGAAAGCTCTCTTAGTTTTCATTTTCGTTTTGGATCTTGGATTGAGAAGTGAAGGAATTCTGTTTCATTCTCCCTCTGAGATTTCTCTTGTTTGCCTTGCTGCAAAATTTTAGTGAATTGCAATTTGAATCACAGTTCTCTTACTGCTTTCATTTTTAATTTTTCTGCATCTTGTTTGCTGTTGGATCAAGGAAGGGATTGAGATCTAGACTTGTTTTCTAGTCTCTTTGATTCCCTGAGATCAATTTTATTTTGCAATTTAGCTGAGCTCTTTGCTACTCTTCTGTTTTTTTACTGTTTCATTGAAATTGTCAAATGCTCTTTGAGATTTGAGAATTGATTTCAGTCTTCTACTACGTTTACTTTTCTGTAATTTCCTTTCCTGCATTCTGCACTTTCACATTTCTGTTCACATTGAGCTTGATTTAATTTCCTGCACATTTACATTTTCTGCAATTTAAATTTCCAGTTGCTTAATCTATTGCTTCCTTTAATTTCCAGCACCCACTCCCCTTTACATTTAATGTAATTTACATTTCTTGTCATTTAAGATTCTTGCAATTTACATTTCTTGCTCTTTAAGTTACTTGCAATTTTACTTTCTGCAACTTTAAATTCCCTGTCATTTATAATTCTGTTGGCTACACTTCATCCAAATTCACCTCAATGTTAGCTTGACTAAACTAATCACCCACTAAAATTGCTTGATCCATCAATCCCTGTGGGATCGACCTCACTCTTGTGAGTTATTACTACTTGATGCGACCCGGTATACTTGCCGGTTAGATCTATGTGTTTGGAAAATTCGTTTTCCGCAAAAACACCATCACTGACCCTGCTAGGAATCTGGACAAGGCCGCCAATCTCCCATTGAGTTGTTGAACCTCTTTGACGCAGGTTGGGCTCTTCATGTTGAGTATGGCCTGGCATTTATCTGGATTTGCCTCGATTCCTCTTTGTGTGAGCATAAAGCCTAAGAACTTACCTGCTTCCACGGCGAAGGTGCATTTAGCCGGGTTAAGTCGCATGCCATGCTTCCGTATGGTGTCGAATACTTGAACTAAGTCGGACAGTAATGTTTCTTCACTTTGTGTCTTTATCAACATGTCATCCACGTAGACCTCCATGATTTTTCCGATGTGATCTGAGAAGACCTTATTCATTAGCCTCTGATAAGTAGCTCCCGCGTTCTTAAGGCCGAAAGGCATTACGATGTAACAATAGTTTACTTTGGGTGTTAAAAACGAAGTTTTTTCTTGATCCAGTGGATACATTGGGATCTGGTTGTACCCCCGAGTATGCGTCCATAAATGAGAGATACCTATATCCCGATGAGGCATCTACTAGAGCGTCGATGCTTGGGAGTGGATAAGGGTCTTTTGGGCGGGCTTTGTTGAGGTCGGTGTAGTCGGTGCACATTCGCCACTTCCCAATTGACTTTCTCACCAAAACGACGTTTGCTAGCCATAGTGGGTACTTAACTTCTCTTATGAACCCTGCCTCTAGTAGTGCTTGCACTTGTTCTGCTACAGCCTGAGACCGTTCTGGCCCGAGTTTTCTTCGTCTTTGTTGTACCGGCCGGGATCTCGGATAGACTGCCAACTTGTGGCTCATCAGTTCGGGATCTATGCCTGGCATATCGGCAGCTTTCCATGCGAAGAGATCAACATTATCTCGTAGGAATTGTATGAGTGATTCCTTTGCATCTCCTTTCAGGATTGTGCCAATATTAGTTGTCTTATCTGAGGTGTCTCCGATCTGAACTTTCTCTACTTCACCTTCGGGCTGTGGACAGAGTTCTTCTCGCCTCTGAACTCCACCAAGTTCGATTGTGTAAAACTCTCCTCCTTCGCCTCCGAGGTTTAGTCTTTCGTTATAACAGCGACGCGCCATCTTTTGATCTGCTTTTATTGTAGCTATCCCTTCTGCAGTTGGGAATTTCATACATAGATATGGAGTTGAAGCTATTGCGCCGAGTTGGTTTAACGTTGTCTGACCTATTAAGGCATTGTAGGCTGAGCTTACGTCGATCACGATGTAGTCTATCTTGAGTGTTCTGGATTGGTTCCCCTTTCCGAAGGTTGTATGTAGCGATACGTATCCTAGTGGTTGTACTGGGGTATCCCCAAGTCTGAACAGGCTGTTCGGGTATGCTCTTAGCTCTTTTTCTTCTAAGCCGAGCTTGTCGAAGGCAGTTTTGAATAAGATGTTGGCGGAGCTTCCTTGGTCAATTAATGTACGGTGGAGGTTGGTGTTTGCCAGTATGATAGTGATGACCATGGGGTCGTCGTGTCCTGAGATGATTCCGGATGCGTCTTCTTTGGTAAACGTGATTGCTGGGATGTCTGGCGCCTCCTTCTTTCCTTCGACATGGTATACTTCTTTGAGGTATCATTTGCGAGATGATTTGGAGATTCCTCCTCCCGCAAACCCACCGTGTATCACGTGGACGTGTCTCTCCGGTGTGCGAGGTGATCGCTCAGGCCGTCCGACATCTTCATCCCTTTTTCTTTTTCTTGGCTCTTCATCCCGGTTGGCCAAAAACTGATCTAGTTTTCCTTCTCTTACTAATTTTTCTATGACATTTTTCAAGTCGAAGCATTCGTTGGTGGAATGTCCTCGGACTTGATGATACTCACAGTATTCGTTCCGATTTCCTCCTCTTTTTTTGCCTTGAAGTGGCCGAGCTGGGGTATTTTTTCTGTATGGCAGACTTCTTTGTAAACATCTACCAAGGATACCCTAAGAGGGGTGTAGTTATGATATTTTTTTATTTTCTCCCCGGAGCGATCTTCCTTTTTCTTGGATTCTTTATCTTTATCTCGGTAGGCGGAATCGAACCTCGAGGCTTCCCCAAGTCGAGAATTCTCCTCCATGTTGATGTACTTCTGCGCCCGTTCTTGTACTTCGTCCAGGGATGCAGGGTACTTCTTTGATATAGATTGGCTAAACGGTCCTTCTCGTAGGCCATTTATAAGTCCCATAATGGCAGCCTCTGTTGGTAGACTTTTTATGTCCATGCATGTTTTGTTGAATCTTTCCATGTAGTTACGAAGACTCTCCCGATCCCCTTGCTTGATTCCTAGTAGGCTGGGTGGGTGTTTAGCCTTATTTTTTGTATGGGAAATCTGGCCAGGAACTTTTTGGCTAGGTTGTAGAAGCTAGAGATGGACTTTGGAGGTAGGCTGTCGAACCATCTAATGGCTGTCTTGGTAAGAGTTGTTGGAAAGGCCTTGCAGCGAACTGCATCCGAGGTGTCAATGAGGTACATTCTACTTCTGAAATTGCTGAGATGATGGTTGGGGTCTGAAGTGCCGTCATACAGAGTCATATCCGGAAGTTTGAAGTCCTTTAGGATTTTGGTCTTCATAATTTCCATGGTGAATGGATCTTGATCCTTGAGAGAGCTATCCTCTAGAGTGGATCGAGTAGCTTTAGTTTTGAGATCGGCTTCGAGTTTTAGAAGTTTATCTTCTAATTCTTGGCGTCGCCTTATCTCCCGATGCAGATCCTCTTCTTTTTTGCGTTGATGTTGGGCTTCTTTCTCGAGTTGCTTTAATCGATCTTGAAGCGCCTCTATCACTCCTGGATTTGATGAATTTTTGTCCCCGTTGGGCTCCGGAGTATCTTTGAGTGTAACATCCGCGTTCTTGTGCGGCGTTCTATCTTCCAAACCTGAATCGTGGTCGTTGTCATGGTCGTCCGCCATGGTGATGGGATGACTTCCAGGCTCCCCGGCAACGGCGCCAATGTTCCGAGGGTTTACCTGAAACTGTAGGTCGATCTCGGACGAGATCTTCTGTGCTGGTCGGAGCTGATGTGTCCGGTAGGTGTGTAGCAGCCGGAGCTGGTGTGTCTGACTTGTGGAACTGAGAATGCTGCTGATCCCTTGTCACTGAAGGGTGGGGGTACCTGCAAGGGACTCCGATGCTTAAGTTAGCAAGGGTATTAAACAGGTATTGAGTAGAATCAGAGTATGAGTTATACCTGGGTGCTCCAGTGTATTTATAATGGTGAGATGTGACCTTCTTTAGATAAGATAAGTTAGTTATCTTATCTTATCTTATCTTTTGTCGAGGTCAGCTTATCTTCCATGGAACCACCCTTATCTCTATAGGCTTGGGTTGCCCTTGGATCGGGATCGTATTCCTTGAGTTGGGCCCTTCTTTGGGCTTTCCTGTCGATTTGGACCGAGTTCTTTGCGAAGAAGTCGGTCCGCTTGACCTAAAGAGGTCGGTCGCTTTGTCTGTAGAATATCCCGGGTCGGACAGCTCGACCCAGGGTATGAACAGTACCCATAGAAGAAGAAAAGCGACTTTGTACCATGAAAGGCTGGATCCGTCTGTCGATAGTACCCGAATGTCATTAAAACGTTAGCTTCGTTAACTTAAAGGCCAACATGGCACGTTAAGTGCTTACCTGGCTTTTGATTTTTAATTTTTAATTTTTTAACAACCTTTCAGGTGCATATAGAAGAGAGAGAGAGAAATGTTAGAGGCACTTCGCGCCATTCCATCTTCTTCCTCACTACCTTTCTGCATGCCCTAGCAGAAAGAGAGAGACGTGAACCACGTACTAAACCCTACGCCACCAACCAATCCGCCCGACCGCCTCCGTCCGCCCGAAACGACCACCGACGACTGAATAGAGAACTTTTGTGTGGTCTAGAATTCAGAATAAATTCCCATTGCAAGTATAACTTCTAAACCAACAAAAGTCATTTCTTACAAACGTTTTGGTTGTCACAAGTAACAAACCCCTGATAAAATTGATAACCGAAGTATTCAAACCTCGGGTCATCTTCTCAAGGAATTGCAGGGAGGTATGTTCTTATTATTGGTTATGAGTCTTGTAAATTGGGGGTTTTGAAAGTAAGGAACAAGTATGTTAAATGATAAGAAAAATAAAATAGTAATGATAAAATAAACTCTTGGCAAGGTATTAGAATTGGAATTCCTATCCTAGTTACCCTTATCAGATGTGATGAGAATTGGGTTTTAATCCCACTTAGTTATCCTTTATTGAATAAAGGAAGGTCAAGTAGACTAATTAGCTTGATCCTCAAGTCCTAGTCAATCCCTGTGGGAGGACTAGCATTAGAGCGATCTAGATCAATTAGAATCTGCCCATTTCAATCACTGTTGAGTTTGATAACTCAAGTGTTACCAATTACCTAACCAAAGCCAATAGTAAATAATCTAAATTAAAAATAAGAAAAATCAATCATGAGTCTAGAATACCTCAAATTATATTGAATGTAGATGTCAATTGACTCAATTCTAACATGAAAAAGTTCATAAGCCAATTGGGCAACATAAATCAAATACAACTAAAAGCTTCAGAGTAAACAAAAATAGAAGAGAAACATAAATTATTGAACCTGGTATGAAGAAACAATCCTAATCCTAATAGAAATCCTAATCCTAAATCCTAAGAGAGAGGAGAGAACCTCTCTCTCTAAAAACTACATCTAAAACCTAAAATTGTGAGTAATGAATGAATCGTTGTTGTATGAAGTGTTCTCTGAGTCTCTGCATGTTCCCTGACTTTAATATGTGTTTCTGGGCCAAAAACTGGGTTGAAATGCGGCCCAGAATCTCTGCCAGCAACTTTTGTAATACTGCAGATCGCGCACGTCACGCAACCGCGTCATCCACACGATCGCATCACTCAGCGTTTTTCGTATCACACGTGCGTGTCGTTTACGCATTCGCGTCGTTCGTGCAACTTTCAGTCTGTGCGGTCGCGTCAGGCACGCGAATGTGTCACTCTGATTTCTTCCATTTTGCGCGGTCGCGTGAGCCATGCGACCGCGTGACTTCTCGCTGGTCATCTCCTCAATTCCTTGTGTTCCTTCCATTTTTGCACGTTTCCTTTTGATGAGCGGATAATTTATACGCTTTTTGGCATTGTTTTTAGTATGATTTAGTTAGTTTTTAGTATATTTTTAGTAGTTTTTAATTAAAATTCACTTTTCTGGACTTTACTATGCGTTTGTGTGTTTTTCTGTGATTTCAGGTATTTTCTGGCTGAAATTGAGGGTCCTGAGCAAAAATCTGATTTAGAGGCTGAAAAGGACTGCAGATGCTGTTGGATTCTGACCTCCCTGCACTCGAAGTGAATTTTCTGGAGTTACAGAAGCCCAATTGGCGCGCTCTCAACGGCGTTGGAAAGTAGACATTCTGGGCTTTCCAGAAATGTATAATAGTCCATACTTTGCCCGAGATTTGATGGCCCAAACTGGCGTTACAAATCAGCTTCAGAATTCCCAGAGTTTAACGCCGGAACTGGCATGCAAATTGGAGTTAAACGCCCAAACTGGCATAAAAGCTGGCGTTTAACTCCAGAAAGAGTCTCTACACGAAAATGCTTCAATGCTCAGCCCAAGCACACACCAAGTGGGCCCGGAAGTGGATTTTTCTGTCATTTACTCAATTCTGTAAACCCTCGGTTACTAGTTCACTATTAATAGGATCTTTTGACATTGTATCTGTACCTCATGACACTTTACACGTTTCTTTGTGTACCTTCCACGGCATGAGTCTCTAAACCCCATGGTTGGGGGTGAGGAGCTCTGCTGTGTCTTGATGGATTAATGCAATTACTACTGTTTCTTATTCAATCATGCTTGCTTCCGTTCTAAGATATCACTTGTTCTTAACCCGGATGAATGTGATGATCCGTGACACTCATCATATTCTTAACTATGAATGCGTGCCTGACAACCACCTCCGTTCTACCTTAGATTGAGTAGATATCTCTTGGATTCCTTAATCAGAATCTTCGTGGTATAAGCTAGAATTGATGGCGGCATTCAAGAGAATCCGGAAGGTCTAAACCTTGTCTGTGGTATTCTGAGTAGGATTCAATGATTGAATGACTGTGACGAGCTTCAAACTCGCGATTGTGGGGCGTTAGTGACAGACGCAAAAGAATCACTGGATTCTATTCCGACGTGATCGAGAACCGACAGCTGGATAGCCGTGCCGTGACAGGGTGCGTTGAACATTTCCACTGAGAGGATGGGAGGTAGCCATTGACAACGGTGAAACCCTACATACAGCTTGCCATGGAAGGAGCCTTGCGTGTTTGAAGAAGAAGACAGTAGAAAAGCAGAGGTTCAGAAGACAGAGCATCTCCAAAACCTCAACCTATTCTCCATTACTGCAAAACAAGTACTTATTTCATGTTCTTTTGCTTTTCACAATCAATCCTGATAATTTTTGATATCCTGACTAAGAGTTACAAGATAACCATAGCTTGCTTCAAGCCGACAATCTCCGTGGGATCGACCCTTACTTACGTAAGGTATTACTTGGACGACCCAGTGCACTTGCTGGTTAGTTGTGCGGGATTGCAAAAGTGTGATTGCAATTTCGTGAACCAAGTTTTTGGCGCCGTTGCCGGGGATTGTTCGAGTTTGGACAACTGACGGTTTATCTTGTTGCTTAGATTAGGACTGTTTTATTTTTGTTGGTTTAGAGTCTTTTATTTGAGTTTAGTTTTATATTTTAAGTTTGGTGTCTTTTGTTCTTTTATTCACTTAAAAATTTTTCAAAAATTTGTTCTTGGTGTTTATCTTGATCTTCAAAGTGTTCTTGGTGTTCATCTTGACATTCAAAGTTTTCTTGTTTGTTCTCTTTGTTTTGATCTAAAATTTCTAAGTTTAGTGTCGTTGTGTTGTTTTTCTCTTTCCTCATTAAAATTTAAAAACAAAAAAATATCATTTCCTTGTTTTACTCATAATTTTCGAAATTTTGCATTAAATTAGTCAAAGATTTTCAAAATCATATCTTTTCAATCATTTTTATTTGCAATCATATCTTCTCAATCATATCTTTTTCAAAATAATTCTCAATCATATATTTTTAATTGCTAATTCCAAAATCTTTTTAATTAACGAATTGATTTAGTTTTCAATTTTGTTTTGATCTTATTTTCTGTTAATTTTCGAAATTTTATTTTATTCTCTATTTATTTTATTTTATATTTTTTCGGTCACTTTAAAAAAAATAAAAAAATAAAAAAATAAATAATCTACTTGCAATCCATATCATTTTCCTTTCTCCATCATGGACCTAAGTGGAATTGAGCAGTCCAGAAGGACTCTGGGGTCATATGCTAACCCCATTACAGGTGCATATGGGAGTAGCATCTGTATACCTCCCACTAAAGCAAGCAGCTTTGAGCTAAATCCTCAACTCATTATCATAGTGCAGCAAAATTGCCAGTATTCCGGTCTTCCACAGGAAGAACCTACTGAGTTTCTGGCACAATTCTTACAAATTGCTGACACAGTACGTGATAAAGAGGTGGATCAGGATGTCTACAGACTATTACTGTTTCCATTTGCTGTAAAAGATCAAGCTAAGAGGTGGTTGAATAACCAACCTACAGCAAGCATAAAGACATGGAAACAGTTATCAGACAAATTCCTGAATCAATTTTACCCTCCAAAAAGGATGACACAGCTAAGGCTGGACATCCAAGGCTTTAAACAAGAGGATAATGAATCCCTTTATAATGCCTGGGAGAGGTATAGAGGTATGCTAAGAAAATGCCCCTCTGAAATGTTTTCAGAGTGGGTACAGTTAGACATCTACTATGGGCTTACAGAAAAAGCTCAGATGTCTCTAGACCACTCAGCTGGTGGATCTATACATATGAGGAAAACGATTGAAGAAGCTCAAGAGCTTATAGACACTGTTGCTAGAAATCAACATTTGTACTCTAGCAATGAGTTTTCTACAAAAGAAGAAGAAGTTATGGCAGTAGCCACTGAACCTAGTACTCAAGAACAGATGATTGAGCTTAATCAGCAATTACACCTGATGACAAAACAGTTAGCAGAATTTAAAGAGATGCTCCAAGAAACTAAAATTGCTAACAAGAACATAGAATCACAGTTGAATCAGACAAAACAGCAGCTATCTAAACAGATAACAGAAAAATGCCAAGCGGTTCAACTGAGGAGTGGGAAGACATTGAATAACACTGCTCAAAGTAGCAAAAAGCCAATAAAAGAACAATTGACAGAGGATAGCCAAACCACTATCCAAAATCCCTCTGAGGACAGTAAGAGCCCAGAGAGGAATACTCTTGGCGTTCAAACGCCAGAAAAGGGGGGAAAGCTGGCGTTAAACGCCCATTCCCTGCCCAGTTCTGGTGTTTAAACGCCAGAAAAGGGGGAAAAGTTGGCGTTAAACGCCCATTTTCCACCCAACCCTGGCGTTCAAACACCAATGGGGAATCAGACACCTGAGAGTGCTGATAGTAACCCCTCTAAAAAGGGTTCTCCAACCACCTCTGTAAGGAATAAACCTGCAGCAACTAAGGTTGAAGAATATAAAGCCAAGATGCCTTATCCTCAGAAACTCCGCCAAGCGGAGCAGGATAAGCAATTTGCCCACTTTGCAGACTACCTAAGGACTCTTGAAATAAAGATTCCGTTTGCAGAGGCACTTGAGCAAATACCTTCTTATGCTAAGTTCATGAAAGAGATCTTAAGTCATAAGAAGGATTGGAGAGAAACTGAAAAAGTATTTCTCACTGAAGAATGCAGTGCAGTCATTCAGAAAAGCTTACCAGAAAAGCTTCAAGATCCAGGAAGTTTTATGATACCATGCACATTAGAAGGTGCTTGCACTAAGACAGCCTTGTGTGACCTTGGAGCAAGCATCAATCTAATACCTGCATCCACTATCAGAAAGCTTGGGTTGACTGAAGAAGTCAAACCAACCCGGATATGCCTCCAACTTGCTGATGGCTCCATTAAATATCCATCAGGCATAATTGAGGACATGATTGTCAAGGTTGGGCCATTTGCCTTTCCAACTGACTTTGTAGTGCTGGAAATGGAGGAGCACAAGAGTGCAACTCTCATTCTAGGAAGACCTTTCCTAGCAACTGGACGAACTCTCATTGATGTTCAAAAAGGGGAAATAACCCTGAGAGTCAATGAGGATGAGTTCAAGTTGAATGTTGTCAAAGCTATGCAGCATCCAGACACATCAAATGACTGCATGAGCACTGATATTATTGACTCTTTGGTGGAGGAGGTCAATAGGACTGAAAGTCTTGAATCAGAGCTAGATGACATCTTTAAAGATGTTCAGCCTGATCTGGAGGAACTAAAGGAAATAAAAGAAATTCTGAAAATTCCTCAGGAAGAAGATAAGCCTCCTAAACCAGAGCTCAAACCATTACCACCATCCCTGAAATATGCATTTCTGGGAGAAGGTGACACTTTTCCAGTGATCATAAGCTCTGCTTTAAATCCACAGGAAGAGGAAGCACTAATTCAAGTGCTAAGGACACACAAGACAGCTCTTGGGTGGTCCATAAGTGATCTTAAGGGCATTAGCCCAGCAAGATGCATGCACAAGATCCTATTGGAGGATGATGCTAAGCCAGTGATTCAACCACAAAGGCGGCTAAATCCAGCCATGAAGGAGGTGGTGCAGAAAGAGGTCACTAAGTTACTAGAGGCTGGGATTATTTATCCTATTTCTGATAGCCCTTGGGTGAGCCCTGTCCACGTTGTCCCCAAGAAGGGAGGCATAACAGTGGTTCATAATGAAAAAAATGAACTGGTTCCTACAAGAACAGTTACAGGGTGGCGCATGTGTATTGACTACAGAAGGCTCAATACAGTCACCAGAAAGGATCATTTTCCTTTACCATTCATAGACCAGATGCTAGAGAGACTAGCAGGTCATGAATACTACTACTTTTTGGACGGCTACTCAGGTTACAACCAAATTGCAGTAGATCCTCAGGACCAAGAGAAAACAGCATTTACATGTCCTTCTGGAGTATTTGCCTACAGAAGGATGCCTTTTGGTCTGTGCAATGCACCTGCAACCTTTCAGAGGTGCATGCTCTCTATCTTCTCAGATATGGTAGAGAAATTTCTGGAAGTCTTCATGGATGACTTTTCAGTATTTGGAGACTCATTCAGCTCCTGCCTTAACCATCTAGCACTTGTTCTGAAAAGATGCCAAGAGACCAACCTAGTTTTAAACTGGGAAGAATGTCACTTTATTGTGACTGAAGGAATTGTCCTTGGGCATAAAATTTCAAACAAAGGAATAGAGATGGATCAAGCTAAAGTTGAAGTAATTGAAAAATTACCACCACCTACCAATGTTAAGGCAATCAGAAGCTTTCTGGGGCATGCAGGATTTTACAGAAGGTTTATAAAGGATTTTTCAAAAATTGCCAAACCTCTAAGCAATCTGCTAGCTGCTGACACTCCATTTATTATTGATAATGAGTGTCTGCAGGCGTTTGAAACTCTGAAAGCTAAGCTGGTCACAGCACCAGTCATCTCTGCACCAGACTGGACATTACCATTTGAACTAATGTGTGATGCCAGTGACCATGCCATTGGTGCAGTACTGGGACAAAGGCATGGTAAGCTTCTGCACGTCATTTATTATGGCAGCCGTATTCTAAATGATGCACAGAAGAACTACACAACCACAGAAAAGGAGTTACTTGCAGTGGTTTATGCCATTGACAAGTTCAGATCTTATTTAGTAGGATCAAAAGTGATTGTGTACACTGACCATGCTGCTCTTAAATATCTACTCACAAAGCAGGATTCAAAACCCAGGCTTATAAGATGGGTGTTGCTTCTGCAAGAGTTTGATATAGAAATAAGAGACAGAAAAGGAACAGAGAATCAAGTGGCTGATCACCTGTCCCGGATAGAACCAGTAGCAGGAGCATCCCTCCCTCCTACTGAGATCTCTGAAACCTTTCCGGATAAGCTATTGTTCGCTATTCAGGAAGCTCCGTGGCTTGCAGACAGTGCAAACTATAAGACTCAAGGTTCTCCTTCTGTAACCATAGAGAGGAAGCATGAAGAGCTTCTCTCAAAACAGAGTCAAACAGAGCCCCCACAGTCAAACTCTAAGTTTGGTGTTGGGAGGCCACCACCAACTTCTAAGTTTGGTGTTGAACCCCCACATTCAAACTCTACGTTTGGTGTTGGGAGGTTCCAACATTGCTCTGAACATCTGTGAGGCTCCATGAGAGCCCACTGTCAAGCTACTGACATTAAAAAAGCGCTTGTTGGGAGGCAACCCAATGTTATATTTATTATTTTCCTTTGTTATTTTATGTTTTCTATAGGTTGATGATCATGGGAAGTCACAAATTCAATTGAAAAAGCAGAAATAGAATGAAAAACAGAAAGAAAAATAGCACACCCTGGAGGAAAACCTTGCTGGTGTTTAAACGCCAGTAAGGGCAGCAAATGGGCGTTTAACGCCCAGTCTGGCACCATTCCGGGGGTTTAACACCAGAAAGGGGCACCAGACTGGCGTTAAACGCCAGGAATGGGCACCAAGCTGGCGTTAAACGCCAGAAATGGGCACCAGCCCAGCGTTTAACGCCAGGATTGGTAGTTGGTGCACGAAATTGTGATCATCAATGGCGCCATCAACATGGTACGCTCATTGCAATCTCAACTCTCTATCACAACTCCGCACAACTAACCAGCAAGTGCACTGGGTCGTCCAAGTAATAAACCTTACGCGAGTAAGGGTCGATCCCACGGAGATTGTTGGTATGAAGCAAGCTATGGTCACCTTGTAAATCTTAGTCAGGCAGACTCAAATGGGTATAGATGATATATGAATAAAACATAAAGATAAAGATAGAGATACTTATGTATATCATTGGTGAGAGCTTCAGATAAGCGTATGAAGATGCTTGTCCCTTCCGTCTCTCTGCTTTCCTACTGTCTTCATCCAATCCTTCTTACTCCTTTCCATGGCAAGCTTATGCAAGGGTTTCACCGTTGTCAGTGGCTACCTCCCATCCTCTCAGTGGAAATGTTCAACGCACCCTGTCATGGCATGGCTATCCATCTGTCGGTTCTCGATCAGGCCGGAATAGAATCCAGTGATTCTTTTGCGTCTGTCACTAACGCCCCGCCCTCAGGAGTTTGAAGCACGTCACAGTCATTCAATCATTGAATCCTACTCAGAATACCACAGACAAGGTTAGACCTTCCGGATTCTCTTGAATACCGCCATTAGTTCTTGCCTATACCACGAAGATTCCGGTTAAAGAATCCAAGAGATAAACATTAGAGCCTTGTTGCTTGTAGAACAGAGTGGTTGTCAGTCACTTGTTCATAAGTGAGAATGATGATAAGTGTCACATAATCATCACATTCATCAAGTTCTTGAGTGCAAATGAATATCTTGGAATAAGAACAAGCGGAATTGAATAGAAGAACAATAGTAATTGCATTAATACTCGAGGTACAGCAGAGCTCCACACCTTAATCTATGGTGTGTAGAAACTCCACCGTTGAAAATACATAAGAACAAGGTCTAGGCATGGCCGAATGGCCAGCCTCCCAAAGTGATCAAAAGATCTAAAGATCAGAAGATTCCAAAGATCATAAGATTCCAAAGATCAGAAGATTCCAAAGATCAGAAGATGAAAATACAATAGTAAAAGGTCCTACTTATAGAGAACTAGTAGCCTAAGGTTTACAGAGATGAGTAAATGACATAAAAATCCACTTCCGGGCCCACTTGGTGTGTGCTTGGGCTGAGCAATGAAGCATTTTCGTGTAGAGACTCTTCTTGGAGTTAAACGCCAGCTTTTGTGCCAGTTTGGGCGTTTAACTCCCACTTTGGTGCCAGTTCCGGCGTTTAACGCTGGGAATTCTGAGGGTGACTTTGAACGCCGGTTTGGGCCATCAAATCTCGGGCAAAGTATGGACTATTATACATTTCTGGAAATCCCAGGATGTCTACTTTCCAACGCCGTTAAGAGCGCGCCAATTAGGCTTCTGTAGCTCCAGAAAATCCACTTCGAGTGCAGGGAGGTCAGAATCCAACAGCATCTGCAGTCCTTTTCAGTCTCTGAATCAGATTTTTGCTCAGGTCCCTCAATTTCAGCCAGAAAATACCTGAAATCACAGAAAAACACACAAACTCATAGTAAAGTCCAGAAAAGTGAATTTTAACTAAAAACTAATAAAAATATACTAAAAACTAACTAGATCATACTAAAAACATACTAAAAACAATGCCAAAAAGCGTACAAATTATCCGCTCATCACAACACCAAACTTAAATTGTTGCTTGTCCTCAAGCAACTGAAAATCAAATAAGATAAAAAGAAGAGAATATTCAATGAACTCCAAAAACATCTATGAAGATCAGTATTAATTAGATGAGCGGGGCTTTTAGCTTTTTGCCTCTGAATAGTTTTGGCATCTCACTTTATCCTTTGAAATTCAGAATGATTGGCTTCTTTAGGAACTCAGAATCCAGATAGTGTTATTGATTCTCCTAGTTAAGTATGATGATTCTTGAACATAGCTACTTTATGAGTCTTGGTCGTGGCCCAAAGTACTCTGTCTTCCAGTATTACCACCGGATACATACATGCCACAGACACATAATTGGGTGAACCTTTTTAGATTGTGACTCAGCTTTGCTAGAGTCCCCAATTAGAGGTGTCCAGGGTTCTTAAGCACACTCTTTTTGCCTTGGATCACAACTTTATTTCTTTCTTTTTCTTTCTTTTTCTCTTTCCTCTTTTTTTCGTTTTCTTTTCTCCCTTTTTTTTTCTCCCTTTTTTTTTGTATTCACTGCTTTTTCTTGCTTCAAGAATCATTTTTATGATTTTTCAGATCCTCAGTAACATGTCTCCTTTTTCATCATTCTTTCAAGAGCCAACATTCATGAACCACAAATTCAAAAGACATATGCACTGTTTAAGCATACATTCAGAAAACAAAAGTGTTGCCACCACATCAAAATAATTAATCTGTTATAAAATTCAAAATTCATGCAATTCTTCTCTTTTTCAATTAAGAACATTTTTTTTAAGAAAGGTGATGGATTCATAGGACATTCATAACTTTAAGGCATAGACACTAAGACACTAATGATCATAAGACACAAACATGGATAACATAAGCATGAAAATTCGAAAAACAAGAAAATAAAGAACAAGGAGATTAAAGAACGGGTCCACCTTAGTGATGGCGGCTTGTTCTTCCTCTTGAAGGTCTTATGGAGTGTTTGAGCTCCTCAATGTCTCTTCCTTGTCTTTGTTGCTCCTCTCTCATGATTCTTTGATCTTCTCTAATTTCATGGAGGAGGATGGAATGTTCTTGGTGCTCCACCCTTAGTTGTCTCATGTTGGAACTCAATTCTCCTAGGGAGGTGTTCAGTTGCTCCCAATAGTCTTGTGGAGGAAAGTGCATCCCTTGAGGCATCTCAGGAATTTCATGATGAGATGGGTCTCTTGTTTGCTCCATCCTTTTCTTAGTGATGGGCTTGTCCTCATCAATGAGGATGTCTCCTTCTATGTCAACTCCAACTGAATAACAGAGGTGACAAATAAGATGAGGAAAGGCTAACCTTGCCAAGGTAGAGGACTTGTCCGCCACCTTATAGAGTTCTTGGGCTATAACCTCATGAACTTCTACTTCTTCTCCAATCATGATTCTATGGATCATGATGGCCCGGTCTAGAGTAACTTCGGACCGGTTGCTAGTGGGATTGATTGAGCGTTGGATAAACTCCAACCATCCTCTAGCCACGGGCTTGAGGTCATGCCTTCTTAATTGAACCGGCTTACCTCTTGAATCTCTCTTCCATTGGGCGCCCTCTTCACAAATGTCAGTGAGGACTTGGTCCAACCTTTGATCAAAGTTGACCCTTCTTGTGTAAGGGTGTTCATCTCCTTGCATCATGGGCAAGTTGAATGCCAACCTTACATTTTCCGGACTAAAATCCAAGTATTTCCCCCGAACCATTGTAAGCCAATTCTTTGGATCCGGGTTCACACTTTGATCATGGTTCTTGGTGATCCATGCATTGGCATAGAACTCTTGAACCATTAAGATTCCGACTTGTTGAATGGGGTTGGTGAGAACTTCCCAACCTCTTCTTCGAATCTCATGTCGGATCTCCGGATATTCACTCTTTTTGAATGAAAAAGGGACCTCGGGGATCACCTTCTTCAAGGCCACAACTTCATAGAATTGGTCTTGATGCACCCTTGAGATGAATCTCTCCATCTCCCATGACTCGGAGGTGGAAGCTTTTGCCTTCCCTTTCCTCTTTCTAGAGGTTTCTCCGGCCTTGGATGCCATAAATAGTTATGGAAAAACGAAAAGCAACACTTTTACCACACCAAACTTAAAGGGTTTGCTCGTCCTCGAGCAAAAGAAGAAAGAAGAGAGTAGAAGAAGAAGAAATGAGGAGGAAGGGAATGGCTTTGTGTTCGGCCAAAGAGGGGAAGAAGTGGTGTTTAGGTTGTGTGAAAATGAAGGGGTGAAGAAGGGTTTATATAGGAGAGGGGGGCTCATGGTTCGATCATGTATGGGTGGGTTTGGGAGGGAAAGTGGTTTGAATTTGAAGGGTGAGGTAGGTGGGGTTTTATGAAGGATGGATGTGAGTGGTGAAGAGAAAGATGGAATTTGATAGGTGAAGGGTTTTTGGGGAAGAGGTGTTGAGGTGATTGGTGAATGGGTGAAGAAGAGAGAGAGTGGTGGGGTAGGTGGGGATCCTGTGGGGTCTACAGATCCTGAGGTGTCAAGGAAAAGTCATCCCTGCACCAAATGGCATGCAAAAATGCGTTTTGAGCCAATTCTGGCGTTAAACGCCGGGCTGGTGCCCATTTCTGGCGTTTAACGCCAGATTCTTGCCCTTTCCTGGCGTTTAACGCCAGTCTGGTGCCCCTTTCTGGCGTTAAACGCCCAGAATGGTGCCAGACTGGGCGTTAAACGCCCACCTGCTAGCCTTACTGGCGTTTAAACGCCAGTAGGTTCTTCCTCCAGGGTGTGCTATTTTTCTTCCTGTTTTTCATTCTGTTTTTGCTTTTTCAATTGATTTTGTGACTTCTTATGATCATCAACCTACAAAAAACATAAAACAACAAAGGGAAATAGATAAAATATAACATTGGGTTGCCTCCCAACAAGCGCTTCTTTAATGTCAGTAGCTTGACAGAGGGCTCTCATGGAGCCTCACAGATACTCAGAGCAATGTTGGAACCTCCCAACACCAAACTTAGAGTTTGAATGTGGGGGTTCAACACCAAACTTAGAGTTTGGTTGTGGCCTCCCAACACCAAACTTAGAGTTTGACTGTGGGGGCTCTGTTTGACTCTGTTTTGAGAGAAGCTCTTCATGCTTCCTCTCCATGGTGACAGAGGGATATCCTTGAGCCTTAAACACAAAGGATTCTTCATTCACTTGAATGATCAGTTCACCTCTGTCAACATCAATCACAGCCTTTGCTGTGGCTAGGAAGGGTCTGCCAAGGATGATGGATTCATCCATGCACTTCCCAGTCTCTAGGACTATGAAATCAGTAGGGATGTAATGGTCTTCAACTTTTACCAGAACATCCTCTACAAGTCCATAAGCTTGTTTTCTTGAGTTGTCTGCCATCTCTAGTGAGATTCTTGCAGCTTGTACCTCAGAGATCCCTAGCTTCTCTATTACAGAGAGAGGCATGAGGTTTACACTTGACCCTAAGTCACACAGAGCCTTCTTGAAGGTCATGGTGCCTATGGTACAAGGTATTGAAAACTTCCCAGGATCTTGTCTCTTTTGAGGTAATTTCTGCCTAGACAAGTCATCTAGTTCTTTGGTGAGCAAAGGAGATTCATCCTCCCAAGTCTCATTGCCAAATAACTTGTCATTTAGCTTCATGATTGCTCCAAGGTATTTAGCAACTTGCTCTTTAGTGACATACTCATCCTCTTCAGAGGAAGAATACTCATCAGAGCTCATGAAAGGCAGAAGTAAGTCCAATGGAATCTCTATGGTCTCATTTTGAGCCTCAAATTCCCATGGTTCCTCATTAGGGAACTCATTGGAGGTCAGTGCACGCCCATTGAGGTCTTCCTCAGTGGCGTTCACTTCCTCTCCTTCCTCTCCAAATTCGGCCATGTTGATGGCCTTGCACTCTCCTTTTGGATTTTCTTCTGTATTGCTTGGAAGAGTACTAGGAGGGAGTTCAGTAATTTTTTTACTCAGCTGTCCCACTTGTGCCTCCAAATTCCTAATGGAGGACCTTGTTTCAGTCATGAAACTTTGAGTGGTTTTGATTAGATCAGAGACCATGGTTGCTAAGTCAGATGGGTTCTGCTTAGAATTCTCTGTCTGTTGCTGAGAAGATGATGGAAAAGGCTTGCCATTGCTAAACCTGTTTCTTCCACCATTATTGTTGTTGAAACCTTGTTGAGGTCTCTGTTGATCCTTCCATGAGAAATTTGGATGATTTCTCCATGAAGAATTATAGGTGTTTCCATAGGGTTCTCCTAGGTAATTCACCTCTTCCGTTGAAGGGTTCTCAGGATCATAGGCTTCTTCTTCAGATGAAGCATCCTTAGTACTGCTTGGTGCATTTTGCATTCCAGACAGACTTTGAGAAATCAAATTGACTTGTTGAGTCAATATTTTATTCTGAGCCAATATGGCATTCAGAGTATCAATCTCAAGAACTCCTTTCTTCTGATTAGTCCCATTGTTCACAGGATTCCTTTCAGAAGTGTACATGAATTGGTTGTTTGCAACCATTTCAATTAGTTCTTGAGCTTCTGTAGGCGTCTTCTTCAGATGAAGAGATCCTCCAGCAGAGCTATCCAAAGACATCTTGGACAGTTCAGATAGACCATCATAGAAAATACCTATGATGCTCCATTCAGAAAGCATGTCAGAAGGACATTTTCTGATCAATTGTTTGTATCTTTCCCAAGCTTCATAGAGGGATTCACCTTTCTTCTGTCTGAAGGTTTGGACTTCCACTCTAAGCTTACTCAATTTTTGAGGTGGAAAGAACTTTGCCAAGAAGGCATTGACTAGCTTTTCCCAAGAGTTCAGGCTGTCTTTAGGTTGTAAGTCCAACCATATTCTAGCTCTGTCTCTTACAGCAAAAGGGAATAGCATAAGTCTGTAGACCTCAGGGTCAACCCCATTAGTCTTGACGATGTCACAGATTTGCAAGAATTCACCTAAGAACTGATGAGGATCTTCCAATGGAAGTCCATGGAACTTGCAATTCTGTTGCATTAGAGAAATAATTGAGGCTTAAGCTCAAAGTTGTTTGCTCCAATAGCAGGGATAGAGATGCTTCTCCCATAGAAGTCGGGAGTAGGTGCAGTAACGTCACACAGCACCTTCCTTGCATTGTTGTTGTTTTCGGCTGCCATGGGTTCTTCTTCTTTGAAGATTTCTGTTAGGTCCTCTACAGAGAGTTGTGCCTTAGCTTCTCTTAGCTTTCGCTTCAAGGTCCTTTCAGGTTCAGGGTCAGCTTCAACAAGAATGCCTTTGTCTTTGTTTCTGCTCATATGAAAGAGAAGAGAACAAGAAAATATAGAATCCTCTATGTCACAGTATAGAGATTCTTTGAGGTGTCAGAGGAAAAGAAAAATAGAAGAAAGAGGTAGAAGAATTTGAACTTAGTGAGACAGAGTTCGAATTGTGCATTGAGGAGGAGTGATACTCCATAAATAGAAGGATGTGAGAAGAGGGGAAGAAATTTCGAAAATTAAGTTAAAAAGATTTTAAAAACATTTTGAAAAACTTTAATTGATTTTCAAAAACCAAGAGTGGGAAAGAAATCAAGTAATTTTTGAAAAAGATTTTGAAATTAGAAGTTAAAAAGATATGATTGAAAACTATTTTGAAAAAGATGTGATTAAAAAGATATGATTGAAAAGTTATGGTTTTAAAGAGATATGATTGAAAAGATATGATTTGAAAACAATTTTAAAAAGATTTGATTTTAAAAATTAATGACTTGCCTAACAAGAAAAGATATGATTCAAACATTAAACATCTCTCAACAGAAAAGGCAACATACTTGAAATGTTCAATCAAATCATTAATTGTTAGCAAGTATCTTTGAAAAAGGAAAGAAATTGATTTTGAAAACATTTGATTGAAAAGATTTGATTTGAAAAAGATTTGATTGTGAAAAACTTTGAAAACTTGAAAAAAAATTGATTTGAAAACAAAATCCTCTCTCTTGTGCCATCCTGGCGTTAAACACCCAGAATGGTGCACATTCTGGCGTTTAACGCCCAATGCTCTACCTTTTTGGGCGTTAAACACCCAACCAGGCACCCTGGCTGGCGTTTAAACGCCAGTCTGTCCTTCTTCACTGGGCGTTTTGAACGCCCAGCTTTTTCTGTATAATCCCTCTACTGCATGTACTGAATCTTCAGTTCCCTGTACTATTGACTTGAAAATAGAACCAAGATCAAATAAACAATGCATGCAAGACACCAAACTTAAAATTAGACACTGGACTCAAACAAGAAACATAAAATATTTTTGGTTTTTATGATTTTGTAAATTTTTTTGTGCTTTTTCGAAAATTAAGTGGAAAAAGAAAATAAAGGTATCAAAATTCTTAATGAGAATTCCAGGAATCATGCAATGTTAGTCTAAAGCTTCAGTCTAAAGGAATTAGACATGGCTAGCCAAGCTTCAGCAGGACATTGCATTCAAGAGCTAAATTGATGAGGATCAATCAGCTTTGGTGATGATAAGAACATCACCTTGAAACACTAGAATTCATTCTTAAGAACTCTGAAAAAAATACCTAATCTAAGCAACAAGATGAACCGTCAGTTGTCCATACTCGAACAATCCCCGGCAACGGCGCCAAAAACTTGGTGCACAAAATTGTGATCATCAATGGCGCCATCAACATGGTACGCTCATTGCAATCTCAACTCTCTATCACAACTCCGCACAACTAACCAGCAAGTGCACTGGGTCGTCCAAGTAATAAACCTTACACGAGTAAGGGTCGATCCCACGGAGATTGTTGGTATGAAGCAAGCTATGGTCACCTTGTAAATCTTAGTCAGGCAGACTCAAATGGGTATAGATGATATATGAATAAAACATAAAGATAAAGATAGAGATACTTATGTATATCATTGGTGAGAGCTTCAGATAAGCGTATGAAGATGCTTGTCCCTTCCGTCTCTCTGCTTTCCTACTGTCTTCATCCAATCCTTCTTACTCCTTTCCATGGCAAGCTTATGCAAGGGTTTCACCGTTGTCAGTGGCTACCTCCCATCCTCTCAGTGGAAATGTTCAACGCACCCTGTCACGGCACGGCTATCCATCTGTCGGTTCTCGATCAGGCCGGAATAGAATCCAGTGATTCTTTTGCGTCTGTCACTAATGCCCCGCCCTCAGGAGTTTGAAGCACGTCACAGTCATTCAATCATTGAATCCTACTCAGAATACCACAGACAAGGTTAGACCTTCCGGATTCTCTTGAATGCCGCCATCAGTTCTTGCCTATACCACGAAGATTCCGGTTAAAGAATCCAAGAGATAAACATTAGAGCCTTGTTGCTTGTAGAACAGAGTGGTTGTCAGTCACTTGTTCATAAGTGAGAATGATGATAAGTGTCACATAATCATCACATTCATCAAGTTCTTGAGTGCAAATGAATATCTTGGAATAAGAACAAGCGGAATTGAATAGAAGAACAATAGTAATTGCATTAATACTCGAGGTACAACAGAGCTCCACACCTTAATCTATGGTGTGTAGAAACTCCACCGTTGAAAATACATAAGAACAAGGTCTAGGCATGGCCGAATGGCCAGCCTCCCAAAGTGATCAAAAGATCTAAAGATCAGAAGATTCCAAAGATCATAAGATTCCAAAGATCAGAAGATGAAAATACAATAGTAAAAGGTCCTACTTATAGAGAACTAGTAGCCTAAGGTTTACAGAGATGAGTAAATGACATAAAAATCCACTTCCGGGCCCACTTGGTGTGTGCTTGGGCTGAGCAATGAAGCATTTTCGTGTAGAGACTCTTCTTGGAGTTAAACGCCAGCTTTTGTGCCAGTTTGGGCGTTTAACTCCCACTTTGGTGCCAGTTCCGGCGTTTAACGCTGGGAATTCTGAGGGTGACTTTGAACGCCAGTTTGGGCCATCAAATCTTGGGCAAAGTATGGACTATCATATATTGCTGGAAAGCCCATGATGTCTACTTTTCAACGCCGTTGAGAGCGCGCCAATTGGGCTTCTGTAGCTCCAGAAAATCCACTTTGAGTGCAGGGAGGTCAGAATCCAACAGTATCTGCAGTCCTTTTCAGTCTCTGAATCAGATTTTTGCTCAGGTCCCTCAATTTCAGCCAGAAAATACCTGAAATCACAGAAAAACACACAAACTCATAGTAAAGTCCAGAAAAGTGAATTTTAACTAAAAACTAATAAAAATATACTAAAAACTAACTAGATCATACTAAAAACATACTAAAAACAATGCCAAAAAGCGTACAAATTATCCGCTCATCAGTAGTAGGAGCATTTTTGCTCGCCACTTGGTGCAGGGATGAATTATCCTTGACACCTCAGGATCTGTGGACCCCACAGGATCCCCACCTACCCCACCACTCTCTCTCTTCTTTCTTCTTTTGCTCGAGGACGAGCAAAACTTCTAAGTTTGGTGTGGTAAAAGCATTGCTTTTTGTTTCTCCATAACCATTTTTGGCACCTAAGGCCGGAGAAACCTCTAGAAAGAGGAAAGGGAAGGCAAAAGCTTCCACCTCAGAGCCATGGGAGATGGAGAGATTCATCTCAAGGGATGCACTTTCCTCCACAAAACTATTGGGAGCAAATCAACACCTCCCTAGGAGAATTGAGTTCCAACATGGGACAACTAAGGGTGGAGCACCAAGAACATTTCATCCTCCTCCATGAAATTAAAGAAGATCATAGAATCATGAGAGAGGAGCAACAAAGGCAAGGAAGAGACATTG
The DNA here is from genome assembly GCF_003086295.3 of Arachis hypogaea. Lineage (NCBI taxonomy): Eukaryota > Viridiplantae > Streptophyta > Magnoliopsida > Fabales > Fabaceae > Arachis > Arachis hypogaea. Next base: position 64,219,036 of record NC_092037.1, read on the forward strand.
AGGAGCTCAAGCACTCCATAAGATCTTCAAGAGGAAGAACAAGCCGCCATCACTAAGGTGGACCCGTTCTTTAATCTCCTTGTTCTTTATTTTCTATTTTTCGAATTTTTATGCTTATGTTTATCTATGTTTGTGTCTTATTACATGATCATTAGTATCTTAGTGTCTATGCCTTAAAGCTATGAATGTCCTATGAATCCATCACCTCTCTTAAATGAAAAATGCTTTAATCACAAAAGAACAAGAAGTACAGGATTTTGAATTCATCTCTGAAACTAGTTGAATTAGTTTGATGTGGTGACAATACTTTTTGTTTTCTGAATGAATGCTTGAACAGTGCATATGTCTTTTGAATTTGTTGTTTTAAGAATGTTAAAATTGTTGGCTCTTGAAAGAATGATGGAAAAGGAGAACTGTTATTGAGGATCTGAAAAATCATCAAATTGATTCTTGAAGCAAGAAAAAGCAGTGAATAAAAAAAACGAAAAAATAGAAGAGAAAAAGAAAAAGCAAGCAGAAAAAGCTAATAGCCCTTTAAACCAAAAGGCAAGGGTAGAAACAAAGTTATGATCCAAGGCAAAAGAGTGTGCTTAAGAACCCTGGACACCTCTAATTGGGGACTCTAGCAAAGCTGAGTCACAATCTGAAAAGGTTCACCCAATCATGTGTCTGTGGCATGTATGTATCCGGTGGTAATACTGGAAGACAAAGTGCTTTGGGCCATGGCCAAGACTCATAAAGTAGCTGTGTTCAAGAATCATCATACCTAACTAGGAGAATCAATAACACTATCTGAATTCTGAGTTCCTATAGATGCCAATCATTCTGAACCTCAAAGGATAAAGCGAGACGCCAAAACTGTTCGGAAGCAAAAAGCTACTAGTCCCGCTAATCTAATTGGAACTAAGTTTCTTTGATATTTTGGAGTCTATAGTATATTCTCTTCTTTTTATTCTATTTTGATTTTCAGTTGCTTGGGGACAAGCAACAATTTAAGTTTGCTGTTGTGATGAGCGGATAATTTATACGCTTTTTGGCATTGTTTTTAGTATGTTTTTAGTATGATTTAGTTAGTTTTTAGTATATTTTTAGTAGTTTTTAATTAAAATTCACTTTTCTGGACTTTACTATGAGTTTGTGTGTTTTTCTGTGATTTCAGGTATTTTCTGGCTGAAATTGAGGGTCCTGAGCAAAAATCTGATTTAGAGGCTGAAAAGGACTGCAGATGCTGTTGGATTCTGACCTCCCTGCACTCGAAGTGGATTTTCTGGAGTTACAGAAGCCCAATTGGCGCGCTCTTAACGGCGTTGGAAAGTAGACATCCTGGGCTTTCCAGAAATGTATAATAGTCCATACTTTGCCCGAGATTTGATGGCCCAAACCGGTGTTACAAATCAGCTTCAGAATTCCCAGAGTTTAACGCCGGAACTGGCATGCAAATTGGAGTTAAACGCCCAAACTGGCATAAAAGCTGGCGTTTAACTCCAGAAAGAGTCTCTACACGAAAATGCTTCAATGCTCAGCCCAAGCACACACCAAGTGGGCCCGGAAGTGGATTTTTTTGTCATTTACTCAATTCTGTAAACCCTCGGTTACTAGTTCACTATTAATAGGATCTTTTGACATTGTATCTGTACCTCATGACACTTTACACGTTTCTTTGTGTACCTTCCACGGCATGAGTCTCTAAACCCCATGGTTGGGGGTGAGGAGCTCTGCTGTGTCTTGATGGATTAATGCAATTACTACTGTTTCTTATTCAATCATGCTTGCTTCCGTTCTAAGATATCACTTGTTCTTAACCCGGATGAATGTGATGATCCGTGACACTCATCATATTCTCAACTATGAACGCGTGCCTGACAACCACCTCCGTTCTACCTTAGATTGAGTAGATATCTCTTAGATTCCTTAATCAGAATCTTCGTGGTATAAGCTAGAATTGATGGCGGCATTCAAGAGAATCCGGAAGGTCTAAACCTTGTCTGTGGTATTCTGAGTAGGATTCAATGATTGAATGACTGTGACGAGCTTCAAACTCGCGATTGTGGGGCGTTAGTGACAGACACAAAAGAATCACTGGATTCTATTCCGACATGATCGAGAACCGACAGCTGGATAGCCATGCCGTGACAGGGTGCGTTGAACATTTCCACTGAGAGGATGGGAGGTAGCCATTGACAACGGTGAAACCCTACATACAGCTTGCCATGGAAGGAGCCTTGCGTGTTTGAAGAAGAAGACAGTAGGAAAGCAGAGGTTCAGAAGACAGAGCATCTCCAAAACCTCAACCTATTCTCCATTACTGCAAAACAAGTACTTATTTCATGTTCTTTTGCTTTTCACAATCAATCCTGATAATTTTTGATATCCTGACTAAGAGTTACAAGATAACCATAGCTTGCTTGAAGCCGACAATCTCCGTGGGATCGACCCTTACTTACGTAAGGTATTACTTGGACGACCCAGTGCACTTGCTGGTTAGTTGTGCGGGATTGCAAAAGTGTGATTGCAATTTCGTGCACCACCTTTTCATTCTCTAAGCCATTCCTGCCCTATGAAGCCTGAAACACTTAACACACAAATCACGGCATCGAATGGTACAAAGGAAAAATAAAAATATACAACTAAAAGGTCTTTAGGAAGCAAGTTTTCAATCATAGAATATTTTTAGGAAGGAATTGTAAATACATGCAAATCATATGAATAAGTGGATGAAAAGCTTGATAAAACCACTCAATTAAACACAATATAAACCATAAAATAGTGGTTTATCAACCTCTCCACACTTAAACATTAGCATGTCCTCATGCTAAGCTCAAGGAGACAAAATAAATGAGTAAGGAAAAGCAGGACTCATGTAATGCAACCTATGAATGTGAATGCAACTACATCCTAAAATGATTCTACCTACTTGGTGAAAAGGTAAATAAATCTTTCAAGAACAAATATGAACTGGATTTCACTAATTCAAATCATAAAAATGCAATACAAATAACTTGCAAGAAGAAGATAGCTCATGAAAGCAGGGAACATAGAATTAAGCACTGAACCCTTACTGGTAGTGTATATCATTCTAACTCTCAAGTGTCTAGGGTCAATTCTCTCAATTCTCTACTAATCTTGCTTTCTATAGCTTGCTCTTCATCTAACAATCAAGAAAAATTAATGCACAGATACACATATCAAGAGGTCTTTAAAGGGTTGTAATGGGGTTAGGGTCAAGGTAGGATTGTATTTGGTCAAGTGGACTAAAATCTGAATCCTTAATTAACTTAAACATTCCACCTAACTTAGGACAATCCATGTAATCATAATATAGAATCAATAACAACCCATTAACTGCGTTTACTACATATTTTTGCATTCCAAGTTTTGAGTACAATACATGTGCATTGCTATCACCATTTACTTTGGGGCATTTTGTCCCCTTTTTATTTTTCTGCTCTTTTTTTATATTTTTCTTTTCTTAATAATTTTTTTTTCAATGCATATGATTAAGGTATTGAATGCATAAACATGTTCTTAACATTTTTTGCATTTTCACAGAAAGTCTAACATACTCAATTCCCAAACCAAACGTTTCCAACCCACTTTTCCCCACACTTAATTCATGAGCACTTTCACTAGTCTAAACTAATCAAGGATTCAAATTAAGGACATTATTATTTTCCGCTTAGAGTTAGTGATGAGCTAAAGTAAGGAACAAAGGGGTAAAATAGGCTTAACATTGGTTTGCAAAGGATAATGAAAGGTAAGGCTATATGAGTTTGTAAGCTCAGTGAAACAAGGCCTCAATCATACAAGTGCATGCATACATCAAATAATGGAAATATAGAATTAAGCAAGACAAAAATCACAATTTTAGAGAGAAAAACACACACCAAAAATAAAATATTGGTTGGTAAAATGCAACCAATCAGGTAGGCTCAAAATCTCCCTGATTTTGTGTGTTCGAGCTCTAAATCATGTTCCAATATAATATTTCTTCAAACAAGTTTTTCAAAAAGTTTTTAATTTAAATTAGTGAAATACTATAAAAAGTTTCTTGAAAAAGAAAATATTACTTCAACCAAGTAATGGTAATATATGCACAAAATCAAACAAACATGCAAATGCAACAATGAAAAACAAAAATTGGTGTTGAGAAGAAGGTGACTAACCCACGGAGATTGGTATCGACCTCCCCACACTTAAAGATTGCACCGTCCTCGGTGCATGCTAAGATGTGTAGGTGGATGGGGGTTGTGGTTCCTTGGCTAGTGCTCTGTTGTTCCGCTCTTTGCCGGTGGCTTGTTAGAGGCTTTCTCGTTACCCTTTTTGGTGGCCATCCTGAAAAAGGGAGAAAGGAAAGGGACATGTAATTCAAATAGCTAGAACCGGGAGGATGAAGGTCCAAGTGATAATCAATGCCAAGGTAAGGGATAATGTCTTAAATACATGGTCGCGACTACATGCAATTAGAACATCAATGAAAATATAGCAAGGCATATTAAAACAATTAGATGCAAGATGTGTAAAAGCATGTAGGCAAAGGCATGAGAAGCATAGGTCAAGCATCAATTGTGAAAATAAGTTGGATTAAAGAGCACTTGTATGATGAAAATTGTGAATGATAATCTCAAATACAGGTGGATTACAAGTATTGTGAGTTAAAAGAGGAATGAAAGTAATAAATCCAAATATATATGAGATCCAAATTTAAAATGTCAATTGTCAAACCAATCCTTATAATATCCACAAGCTCAGTTATAATAAAGTAAAATCCAAATAAAGCTCCAACACCAACATAAAAATGCATGAAATTAAAAAAAAGAAAGGAGAAAGAAGGAAGAAAAAAGAAGGAAGAAGGAGGAAGCGGGAAGAAAGAAATAAGAAAGGAAAAGAAAAAGTAGGATTTGGGGAAGAAAAAGATAAGATATTTTGGTAGATTAAGATACGTTGTGCGGCGCAGTCGACGCGGACGCGTGAGTGACGCGTTCGCGCAGATAGAGCTTCTATGAAATGACGCGGACGCGTCATCTACGCGGTCGCGTGGATCGATTTGTGCCATTAGCGCGAGGGCAGCCTCACGGTCGTGCAACTCTCTATTTGAAATTCATATTGCCAAATCTTTGGGTGACGCGGTCGCGTGGGGGACGCGATCGCGTGAATGGCCATTTTTTAAAAATGACGCGAATGCGTGGGGCACGCGTTCGCGTGGTAGGACTTGTGCTGCTAGCATGAGTCCAGCCCAATTCCAGCTCAACTTTCGGCCATACACCCTTATACGTCGATTTACAGGACACGCGTTCGCGTGGGTGACGCGGACGCGTGGGAGGCGTTTTTCCCACATGACACGGACGCGTCATCGACGCGGCCGCGTGGACCAATTTGTGCCAAAGGCACGCCTCCAACCACATTCTCGCGTGACTCTCTGTTCAATCTTATTTTCTTCCCAACGCACTTGTGACGCGAACGCGTCAGCGACGCTTACGCGTCTCGTGCGTGTTTTTTTTATGCAGTATGAAGAATGCAAAATGCAATGAACGTTATGCAGAAATTCCAGGTTCAAACAAAATTCAAAAACAAAGCAAAATGGAAAGGGAACGATCATACCATGGTGGGTTGTCTCCCACCTAGCACTTTTAGTTAAAGTTCTTAAGTTGGACATTTGATGAGCTTCCTACTATGGTGGCTTATGCTTGAATTCTTCCAGAAATCTCCACCAGTGTTTGGAATTCCAACAGCCTCCGGGGTCCCAAACGAGGCATGTAAAGCCCTTAGGTGAGTTCAAACAGGCTTCAAGGTTCCCGGGCTGTTGAATGTCAGAACAGACTACAGGATCCCAAACTTTTCTTCTACACCCGTCTTTGTCTTGATCTACATTTTTCCAGCCGGGTGATAGGTAATCCGAATCCTCACTGTAGTGACCAAACAACTTTTGAGATCCTTTCAATTGAGCTTGACACCAATTCTTGCACCTCAAATTGAAGTGCGGAACCTCTTTGAATCTCGCATACCAGCTCTGAGTGTGAGTCATCTCCCTTCTGCTCTTAAAGCCGCAGAGAGCTCTAAGCTGGCCATCTGTCTCAGGCAAACCATATTCAAGTGGAAAATTAAAGATAAAGGTCAAGAATTTTACCCACTTGAAATTTGTGTTCGGTGGTAATGGTCTCGGGATAGGTGTTTTCTGTGGTTCTGCAAGCTCTACTCCCTTGTGGTCTTCAGTGAATTCCAACACTTCTTTGCAAACTTCTTCAAATTCAACCATGTCTTGATCAAAGTCTTCGATATCTTCCTCATCACTCGAGTCATAATTAAGAGGTTGAGAAAAATCTACATCTGCATCATCTTCGTATTCACTTGGGGAAGATTCTTCTATCTCAAAGAATTCACTTGCGGATGCAAGTTCATCACTAAGAGAACTCAACTTGTGATTATCATCATCAAGGAAACATGTGTCTTGGGTTACTCCATCCGATTCCTCATAGGATACCTGCCTTGGGGGTTGTGCACTATCCTCCTTAGCATCAATTGTAACATCTTTGACGGAATTCTCCACAACTCTGGATTCTGGCGGAGGTTCGGCATCTCCTAAATCTTCAACTAATTCTTCTTTTTCTATAGTGACAGCTTCCTCTACTCGTTCTAGTATGAAGTTATGCTCTATACTGTCCACTGGAGTTTCTAGTGTTTCCTTCATGCTACGTTCTTCATTGGATTCTCCGTATGAAGCCATGGAAGTTTTTTGAGTGTCTGAACGTCTGGAAGATAATTGATTTATTGCTTGCTGTAGTTGATGAAGGGTTGTATGAAAATGGTCTACTGATTCTTTGAAGCGAACCTGTGATTCTTGGCCTGATTGATATGGACATGGAGCATAAGGGAGTGGTGGTTCTTGGGAATAATTGGATTGGCGTTGGGGCGGATAAGGATCATATGGTGGCGAATGGCAAAAAGAAGTTTGTGAGTATGGTAGTTCGAAGCTATGTTGAGAGGATGGTCTCTGAGCATAGGGTGGGACTTGTTGGTAGCTACAAGGGGGTCCACCATATCTATTAGTTTGGCATGCATTGTAGAACGGTCCTTGTCTGTGATATCTAGAAAGGTGTTGTTGCCTAAAGGGTTGATCATATCCTCTTGGCTCCATCCATCTTCGATTACTTTGACCGTGATGCATAGTCCTGTTATAGCTTCCATTCCTTTCAACAAAATTAAAACCAAACTCAAAGCGAGAGGGGTGAGAATTCATTGTAGCTATCAGAAATAATAAGGGAAAACAAAAACAAAGAAACAAGTAAAAGAAAAATATTTACAATAACCAATAATAAGGCACATGTTTGCAATTCCCCAGCAACGGTGCCATTTTGAAGAGAGAACTTTTGCGTGGTCTAGAATTCAGAATAAATTCCCGTTGCAAGTATAGCTTTTAAACCAATAAAAGTTATTTCTTACAAACGTTTTGGTTGTCACAAGTAACAAACCCCTGATAAAATTGATAACCGAAGTATTCAAATCTCGGGTCGTCTTCTCAAGGAATTGCAGGGAGGTATGTTCTTATTATTGGTTATGAGTCTTGTAAATTGGGGGTTTTGAAAGTAAGGAACAAGTATGTTAAATGATAAGAAAAATAAAATAGTAATGATAAAATAAACTCTTGGGAAGGTATTAGAATTGGAATTCCTATCCTAGTTACCCTTATCAGATGTGATGAGAATTGGGTTTTAATCCCACTTAGTTATCCTTTATTGAACAAAGGAAGGTCAAGTAGACTAATTAGCTTGATCCTCAAGTCCTAGTCAATCCCTGTGGGAGGACTAGCTTTATAGCGATCTAGATCAATTAGAATCTGCCCATTTCAATCACTACTGAGTTTGACAACTCAAGTGTTACCAATTACCTAACCAAAGCCAATAGTAAATAATCTAAATTAAAAATAAGAAAAATCAATCATGAGTCTAGAATACCTCAAATTATATTGAATGGAGATGTCAATTGACTCAATTCTAACATGAAAAAGTTCATAAGCCAATTGGGCAACATAAATCAAATACAACTAAAAGCTTCAGAGTAAACAAAAATAGAAGAGAAACATAAATTATTGAACCTGGTATGAAGAAACAATCCTAATCCTAATAGAAATCCTAATCCTAAATCCTAAGAGAGAGGAGAGAACCTCTCTCTCTAAAAACTACATCTAAAACCTAAAATTGTGAGTAATGAATGAATCGTTGTTGTATGAAGTGTTCTCTGAGTCTCTGCATGTTCCCTGACTTTAATCTGTGTTTCTGGGCCAAAAACTGGGTTGAAATGCGGCTTAGAATCTCTGCCAGCGACTTTTGTAATTCTGCAGATCGCGCACGTCACGCGACCGCGTCATCCACGCGATCACGTCACTTAGCGTTTTTTGTATCACGCGTGCACGTCGTGCACGCATTCGTGTCGTTCGTGCAGCTTCCAGTCCATGCGGTCGCGTCAGGTACGCGAACGCGTCACTCTGATTTCTTCCATTTTGCGTGGTCACGTGAGCCATGCGACCGCATGACTTCTCGCTGGTCATCTCCTCAATTCCTTGTGTTCCTTCCATTTTTGCACGCTTCCTCTTCATTCTCTAAGCCATTTCTGCCCTATGAAGCCTGAAACACTTAACACACAAATCACGGCATCGAATGGTACAAAGGAAAAATAAAAATATACATCTAAAAGGTCTTTAGGAAGTATGTTTTCAATCATAGAATATTTTTAGGAAGGAATTGTAAATACATGTAAATCATATGAATAAATGGATGAAAAGCTTGATAAAACCACTCAATTAAACACAATATAAACCATAAAATAGTGGTTTATCAACGACCAGCATCGCCCAGTCCTTCTTCCCTTTTCTACTCCATTTTCCCATTTCCTCCCTCCTTTGCGCGAAGTCACCTTGTCTCTGCACGAACAGCCCCTGCTACGCATCTTCCAGTCCGGTGAGCAACCAACGACGGCAAACATTTGTGCCGCTGCGACCACCACTCCTCCTCCTCGCCCACTTTCTTCGTCCTTCCCTCTCATCAACGCATGTTCCATTCCCTTCCCCTGCTTCCATGTCTTTCTTTTCTTTATTTTTATTGCTTTTTCATTCTGTTTTAGTGATCTAGTTAGGTTAAGTTAGATGATTTCTGTGTTTTGGATTGAATGTGTTTGCTGTGGCTGAATTTTCTGGGTTGTTTGATGCCTACATCAGACTAAACATGCTGTCTGAATTGGCTGCACACCACATGCTCGATATATCGCCTGAATGGGGTCTTTGATTTAAACCTTATGTCTGATCAACATAGGGCTTAAGTTTTGTTTTCATTAGGCATTTTAATTCACAAGTATGCAGTTTTCTGAACTTCTTGATGATGATTGTGATTATACTTTGATTATGCGCTAGTTGAATGTCCTTGTTGAACACCAAATTGGTGAATTTGTTTGGTTAATTTGTGCAGAATTTAGCTCTTAATCATATTTTTGGTGAAATTTGTAGCAGTGCATACCATGTTTTGTTTAGTGAATTGCTGAGTTGCTTACTCATGTGTTCTTAAACATAAACGAGCATATACAATAGTAGGCGTATTGATATGGACTGTTCATTTTTTGATGTTTTATTCATGTCTTAATGTTGAAAAAAATTGTTATAAACTGATTATGTTTATTGATGGTTCATTCAATTTTTGATGATTCAATCATTTAGGCGTTGGGTAATATTAGAAGATATGAAATTTTTTGTTATTGACAGAAATGGCTACAACGACGCATATCACGTTAGTAATACACCATAGAGGTAGACTTAAAAGGGGGTCGGATGGCAAGTTGTGTTATGCAGAAGGTGAAATTACTGAGGTGTGGAATGTTAACGTGGATACTCTGAATGACTTCTTCATTAGTGACCTACTGAAAGACATTGGGTATCCAATCATCTCCGATTTCTACTGGTGATAGCCTGGAATGGAAATTGAGGGTGGTTTGAGGCTTCTGCGACTTGACATGGATGTTGTTAACAGTACAAGAAAATGAAACATTTGTAACAAAAAAATTGTATGAAATTTAAAATTGTTACAAAAAAAATAGTATTTTGTAATAACAATTTTTTATTGTTACAAAAGAATAATGTTTTGTAACAACATTACAAGTTGTTACAAAACATGATAATATTTTGTAACAATCTGTTTTATTTTGTTACAAATTATGTTAGTTTTTGTAACGATATAGTGTTTTGTTACAAAATATTGTAATATTTTGTAACAAAAAAAAACAAGTTGCAAAAAATCAAAACATTTTGTAACAATTTTTATTTTCGTTTCAAAAATTCCAATTGTTTTGTAACAAAACAACTTTTTGTTTCAAAAACTCTAATTGTTTTGTAACAAAAAAATTAATTTGTTACAAATTAAATAATGTTTGTAACAAGTTAATTTTTTTCACAAAATATAAGTATATTTTATAACAAATTCTTTTTTCAAAATGATAAACACTTTAAAAATAAAAAAATGTGTATATATTTTTTTAAAATAATTTTATTTTGTTTCAAAAATTAAAATTTTTTACATAATGTATGTATTCATTAATTTTTAAAAATTATAAATATTATTTTATATTCTTCTAAATAATTAATATATAATTTTTATTAATAATCATATTTTTAAAATTAACTAAAAATTAATTTGTCACTTAAAGAAATTTTATTAAATTATAAATATAAATAAAAGTAACTAAATATAAAAGAAAAAAAACAAAATACTAAAAGCTGTAAAAAAGGATACACTGCAGTAAAAAATTATAAGTCTCCCCACCCCCTCACTTATGAACACTCTGCGTCGTCTACCACTCCAGGAAGCACAATGGAGATCTGCCGGAAGAAGAAGGACCGGCGTAGCTCCCGGAAAATTTTCTCCTCATCGTCGTCTCGTCTGTTATTACCGTTTTCTCTGCCGTTGTGTTGTGAGCGGCGGCCTGGTGGTCTTCGGTGGTCTTCGTCTCGTCGTGTGCGTTGTAAGATGCATAAATTTCAGAAAAAATCTTATTAAGAGCTAATTTTGATTTATTTATTTATTAAGTACTTTAATCTCAGAAATTATTTTATTAAAGATAATTAAAGTAAATTTTGATTAATTGAGTTTAAAGTAATTTAAGGTTTTATTTGATTTTATAATTATCGAATTATTTTCTATATTTAAATAATAAAGTTTAGCAAATATAAAATAATAAGAATTTTATATGATCTAATTTAAATAATTGAGATTTTTAGAATTTAATACTTTAATTTTTATAAACAGAAAATAAATTATATTATTTCTAATTTTAAATTAGAATACTTGATTAAAAGCTGATTAGTAAATTGATAATTGAGTAGTTTTTTTAATGTAATTTTAAGAGATTAAATTAGATTTCAAATTTATACAATATACTTTAATTTTATTAAAAATTTACCAAATCCCAATTTACCCAAAATTCTTAATTTCACTTTTGCCCCAAATTAAACCCTAATTCCCAAATTAAACCCTATAAACCCTAACCCTAATTAACCCATAATTTTTCCCTTTTACCCAGGAACCTTACTGCAGCCTCTCCCTTTCACTTTTCTTCTCCTCTTCAGAGCAACTTCATTCCCCATTCAGCCATTATCATCAGGTTTGATCATCACCACCTCATCACCACCGTTCACCCCCTTGCTCCTCAGCGAGCTCACTGCCTTAGCTACCCGAACCACCCTTCTCTTCTTCTTCCTCCTCTGCTCCTTTCTCTTCTCCTCTGTCCGTTAAACCATGGCTGAACCACCGTCGTCAGGGACCAGATAGCGTGCGCGAGGAAGGAGAAGCCCCTGTCCTCGCGTCCGTCGTCGTCTCCAAGTGTTCCTGCAGACGCCATCATCTTCGCCATGAAACCAGCGCCGCCATCGTCACCATCACGGACTGCTGCTGCGCATGTTGTCGCCACCGCCTCTGAGTCCATCACCGTCACTTGTGGGAGCCCGAGGAGAGACACAACCGAGAAGCCGCATCTTGTGGTCGCCGACAAAGAAATCACTGCCACCGAACCCCAGCCGAGCCGTCGCCATCGAACTAGGCAGAGAGGGAGAAAGTAACATCGTTTCCATTGTTAGAACGGAGCTCCACCATCCTTGCCGCTGGAGCTTGTCGCCGGAAGAGAGGAGGTGACGGTGGAGGAAGTTGCCGCCGTTGTTCTGCCTCACCGAATGGCGCTGGAAAACCGCTGCTGCAGCCGCTGGAGGACTCCCCTATAGCTCTGTCAAACCCTATCCCACCCCAGTTTGGGTTCCGACCATGGTTCGTTTATGCCGGGTTTTGTTCTTTTAGGTGTCGAAGCTGCTGCCATTGCTTCAAAACCTTCACTGCTAGTGTATGTTTGCTCTGTTATGAATTTGATAAAGATTCTGAGATGTTGGTAATGTAGGTTCGAGTTTCAGTTGTTGCGTGTCGCGCTTAGAGATGCAGTTACTGCTACGGATGATGGATAAAGCTAAGGTTACGGCTACTGCGGTTGCTGGCCGAGGAAAAGTGGTTTTTGTGCGTTTTGATTTTGCGAGTTTTGACTTTGAGGTAGGCCATTTTCATTAAACTCATTTTTATTCTTAAGAATTGTTATACATTGATATTTAAGCAAATAAATATTTTTTATGATTATGGAATCTTATGAATTGAGCTGAATTGCCTTGAATGAATGTGATTGCTTACTTGACTGTGGCTATTTCTGAATATTGAGTTGGTATTGAGATAGTGAGTTGGTTATTTCTGTGATTATTGAATTCTCTGCAGCTAGCTTTGTTGCATTGTTGCTGAGTAGTGAAAATTCTAAGTTTGAGTTGGCCTGAATCATCGGATTGGGATTGCTGATTGATGAATTCGGTGCTGGATATGCTGATGTTGATTGTTGAATCTGCAAGGTTGCACAAATTCTGGTCCTGCCCAAGATCTATGAAATTTAGGAAGTTATGTATGTATGATATTTCTCAATGATTCAATACTGGTTTTACCACTACTTAGTACTTACAGATTAAGTCATCACATAATATATATAGCCAAGTATTTGTCATACAGGTTAGCAAGTGTCACTTAAATTTGAAACATAAGGTATGTGTTGTAATTTTTACCATCCTTAAGGCAACTAAGGCCTTCTGCTAAGCTAAATAACTGGAGGAAATATATCATACATGCTCTAAATATAATTACAAATTGCTTAGATTGTTCTTGATTGTTGTCATTCATGTTATTAACATACATGAATAAAGAAACAATAAGCTGCTTTACATCCGTAATAGGTTAAGGTCAAGGAGTGATTTAATGATAGAACTAGTCTATTTAATCATTTGTAACTTAGTATAAAAGAAGCTGAAACAACAAGAGTTGGATGCCTATAAAAACTTAGATGAAGGTCGTCAAATTAGAGGATACATTAACTTGTTTAGTAGATACAATAAACTGAATTTATTTATTGAAATTTTTAGTTGAATTTTGTTACAAATGCTCCACTATTATTCACGTACTCATTCTGAGGTTTAACAAGGCTGGGAAAACAGTAATGCATATTTCGAATGCCATTTTTTTACAAAAGTGTTGAACTTTGTTATGTTTCCATGAGTTGCTGAATACATTAACTTTACAAACTTTGTTGGAGAGGATGAAGTCAGTGTACTCAAACATAGAAAGCCTTCCTCTTGATCGAATCGTTCCAACTGTGGGGTTGAATATCAATCGTATTGAAGCTGCAAATAGAAAACTTGTGTTCTGGGACTTGGGAGGTCAGGTATGGGCATATGTTAGAAGGATGAATGATTAATAAAAATTGAATTGAATTTTGCTTGTTCGGTTTCTTGTTTTGGATTGATTAAAATGACTGATGGAAATTTTATTAGTGTTGAAATTTTTGTTGTTGTTGAATATTCATTTGATTAAAAAGAGAAAAAAGGAACTAAAAGCAAAGTGTCTTGTTTTCAATGTTGCAGGTCTCATTTAATTTGAGTTGAACCGTTTGGTTATGTTCGCTGTGTGATTTCCTCACATGTTTGTGCTAACTGAACAATTTAAAACTATAGGTACTAGAGACAGTAAAGCTCAATTTTTCTAGACAATTTTTTAGAATTGCATTAATTGACATCATATTGTTATTGTTGGTCATCTTTTCAGGTGTGTGTCACTTATTAGAAGTTTCTCCATGAGAAAGAAGATGTATGAACATGATGGAGTTTGTAATTTGTAGTTTATATTTTAAAGATTTATAATTCTTTGTTTTTCTTGTCCTATGTATCTAGTTCATTAGGGTTCTTCAATGTGTCGTGTTAGTTTATACTTTAAAGTTTATATGTTGAAGATTTATAAAACAATCTTAATTAAATGAAAGATATTTGAACTATCTATGTTATTATATATTATATGAATGTTGACTTACTAAATAAATTAGTTAATATATTAATTAATTAAAAAATAATATAATTTGGCAAATTATGCATGTAATTTGTATTAAAAAAATTATTACAAAATAAATAGTATTTTGTAACTAAAGAAAAAAATGTTACAAAATCAAGTTATATTTTGTAACAAAATTTTATGATAGGAAAAAATAGATTGTCACAAAAAATACCTTGAAGATCAAAATTTTTTACCACTTTTGTAACGACTTCTGGTTTTTCGTATCAGAAAAATTTATTACAAAATATCACTTTGAATTGTAACAGTTCCGTTTTTTGTTACAAAAATTTTTTGTAACGGGACATACTGCAACGACCCCTTTTTTTTTGTTACAAAATCCTTTTGTTTCAAAATTTCGATTTTTTGTAAAAAAAAAAATTTTTACAAATATTGCTTTTTCTTGTAGTATAAGATGAATGAAGCTGCTGTGGAGAATGGACATAAGATTGAATTATACACAGAGCACCCAATTAGCCAAGCAGATGTTATAGATACAAATGAAGAAGCTGGTGTAGAAGCACCTGGTGAGGTTAATGTTACTCCATCAAGGAGGAGGAGGAACGTTTGTGTTAGGAGGACTCCAACTCCAAAGAAGGCAAAAGGTCCTAGAAGAATTCTTCAACTGGAAGGGGTACAAACAGAAGCCCAAATTACAGAGGAGACCCATGGTACAGAAAAGGCCAAAGCAGATGCCAGCCCAAATCCATCAGTTCCAGCTACACCAAATACAGTTCCAGTATCTGAAGAATCTGCTACACCAAACACAGTTCCAGCAACATCTATTCCACTTGATCATGAAAACTTGGGAGACATATCTTTCTAGTTTAACGTTGACAACAATGCCCAGCCAAAGTCACCAATATACACAGAGCCACCCTCTACCTCTGATGATCCACAAGATGAATTGCTCACACAATATGTTCCTTTACCACAGAATCAATCCTCCTCCCAATCCATGCCTAACCACATCAAACCCCCAACCAACACCCATTTTACCAATCCATCTGCCACAATAAATGCTCCAGAAATACAGAATAACAACACAGCAGAGGGTACTGGAGGTAGTAGAAGAAAACAGATAAGGAGACCTACTAAGAGACCCCTTTCAACTGGACAAACATTTATCCCTAATACAGATCCGAATCAACCTCTATCAGTATTTATTTCGGTGGATAAGGGAGAATATTCAGATGATGAACCTGGTCTTCATTGCTATGAGTCAGAGGGCCTCCACAGCATTGGAAGTGATGAAGATGACCAGGGAAGGTCATTTCCACAGGGCAATGCCGATGCACCTGTTAAGGAGGTGAGACTGGAGCATGAAATGGAGTTTGAGACTCTGCAATAGTTCAAGAAAGTTGTAAGAAAGTTTAATATTAACCTTGGAAGAAGTATTTTTTTCCCAAGGATTGATTCAACAAGATGCAAAGCTATTTGCTATGATGAAAACTACCCGTGGCAAATTTACTGTGCCAAGAGATCATATCCGGTGAGTTATCAAGTCAAAACCTTTGTGAATGAGCATACTTGCCCACGGAACTTGCATTGTAAATCTGCTAATGGAAAATGGGTAGTTGATAAGTTGGAAGACAGAATAAGAAATCAACCTGATATGACAGTAAAGGATGCTGAGAACTACTTTAGAATTGAGTTTGATGTGCTTGTAAACGAAAGAAAAATTTATAGGTCAATTGCAACAGCAAGAGAAAGGATTGAGGGTTCCAAGGCTACACAATATCTTCTATGGGTACTTTTGTTAGTGTTCGCAAAGTTCATGGGTACAAATGGTAGTTTTTCCTTATAAATTTAACATATATGTCACACACACCTAAGTGATGCAGTTCCGTGGGTGTGACCACATTTACCACACTCGTATTTGTTTCCAATAGGGGTTTTGACCTTCTTTTAGCATTTTCGGCATCATTTGTAATACCAATCATTCTTGTCGGAGTTAATTAAAACTATTTTACCAATAATCCATATAGGCCCTTCCTGCAAATAATAGCATGGAAATTTTAAAATCTAGCAATGAAAATAGACTAAGTAGATTCTTTTAATAATTGTTCTCGCCTGTGTTGAGCTGATAGCTTCTTCTATAGTTTTAACATCTCCCTTTTTTAGCTCGTCGGCACCAAAACGCGGGACATGATATAAAACTTGACTAATTCTGGTCGAGTTTGCCAGTTTTTCAGAAAGCCTCCTACAAAATTATTAAATACTGACATCACAACCCATACACAAAAAAATTTTCTTCTCGCATAATAACTCATTGTGAATGTTAACTAACCTGTTACGAAAATCTCTAATGTAAAATCCGGTCAAACCGTAATTAATTAAATAATAAATTAAATAGAAGCGAATATGGTTAAAAATTTTATCAATCAGAATTTGATAATTTAAATGTGATATTTGGATTCAGTGAATTTTTCTGAGTCGGAAAACATAATTTTCTGCGTAAAAATGCGCACTGGAATTTTGACTGACAGTATTGGCTAAAATCTATCTGGTACTGCAGCTAAGAAAAATTGATTATAAGTAAATAAGGGTAAGAAATTAGGATTTATAATTAGGGAATGTAGAAATATTTAAAATACGATTTAAAACTCTAATCTTAAAGGTTTTGGCCCAAAATTGGGCCAACGGACTAAACCAAGTGACTTAGGCCCAGTTGGACCCAAGCCCAGCATATATAAGCCTTAACTTGAAACCATTCAGCCACCATAACCCTCATTTAGTGTGTTTGTTGCTGAAATGAAAAGAGAGAGATGAGAAGAGAGAAACCCTAACTCTCTTTGATCTTCAAATCACCATAACTTGAGGTACAGAACTCCGATTGACGAGCCGTTTGTTGCAACACGTCGCTCTTCTCCTTCTCTTCGAGTCTATCTAAGTTTTGTGGTAATTATTTAACTCTTTTCTTCCGAGTTTCATTTTTTCTCTTGTATTTCGAATTTGATTTGGGTTTTAAGAAAATCTTGTGATTTTGGTTGTTTAGGGGTGCTCTAGTTGAGCCATTGGTGATATTCATCACAATATTTCGTGAGTTAAGATAAGGAACCCTCTAACCCTTGTGATTTATCGATTTCATGAACCCTAGGTTGATTATAAATGTGAAATTGGTTATGTTAGAGTATTGGTTGATTTTGGTGCACAATTGGGAGGTTGGTTTTGCTTGTGGAGCTTTGGTGAGGCTTGGAGCTAAGGGTTGGTGGAGACTTTCAAGAAGAAATTCAATTATTTTGGCTATAAGAGGTATGGTTTAAGTTTTATTTAAGTACCGTGTGGTGTAATGAGAATTCCTAGGCTAGATGCCCCTAGGATTAAGTTTAGATTGTGTAAATGGTTGGTACTAAAATGCATAGTTAATATGTAATGTAAATTAATGATTGGATTGAGAATTGTGTGAATTTGTATGTTTGGTGTGTTGAGAATTTGATGATTTAGATCATGAATATTGGTTTGTGAAATATGTATTTAAATTGTGGATTTGGACCAGAGGCCGTGAATCTTGGGCCGGAAGCCGGAAAGAGGTATTGAAGGTAAGTTGATGTGTGTATTGTGTGATGATATAAGAGATTGGATGAATTTTAGATATTGAATGTGTGAATAATTGGTTTGATTATTGAATAATAAGGTTTGAGGAATTGAGGTGTGAAATTTGATAGTTTTAGGTGAAATTGTATAGATGAGGTAGGTTTGGTTTTGGTTGAGTGTAATTATGTGAATGGGGTTGGGTTGTAGTCATTTGGATGAGTGGAAATGAATTTAGCATGTGAACATTGAAAAAATTGGCGATTTTTATTTTTGGATAAAAACTGATTTTTGACCAAATTTCGTGGTCCGTAACTCGGTCCTTGGAGTTAGGAATTCTTCAAAACCGATTTTTTATGAAAGTTTATTCAACAATCTTTCAATGGTTCAGAAATGGTTGAAAAAGGAATTTTGTAGAAGAAGTTATGTGTGGCGGAAGTTTATGGTTTAAACAATGAAATTCTGCAGCTTTTAACTTAATAAAATTTTTGGCAAATCGTGCTTCCACGCACACGCGTCACTCTCAAGTTTTACTCACCCACGTGTGTGCCTGGCCGACGCGTACGCGTTGCTGCACTGATGTGAGTGCCCCGTAGAAAATCCAGAGAATTACGCTGGTACTGTGCTAGTTTTATGCGAGGAGCACAAAACGTACCCACGCGCGCGTGACTGACGCGCACGCGTCGTGCTATCTTTCTGCTTCCCATGCGTGCACATGGGCAACGCTCACACGTCACTCTACTTTTCCACTTGCACGCGCCGACGCGCACACGTGACCCTGTTTTCAGCAAAAGTTTATTTTTGAGTTTTTAAAGCCAAATTTCAGACTTCTAAGCCTCCATTTTCATTCTCTAAGTCCTAAATCTTTATAGTATGCCTAGTAATGAAAAGAAGCTAGGACATGTGATAACTTGTGGATGAAGTAAAGTGAGAATCAATGATGAATGATGAGTAATAATGGTGGGAGTGCTATGTATGCCATGAGCCAAAGGGCTGTGTTTGTTAGTGAATTATGGCTAGTTATGTATTATGTTGTGAGCCGAATGGCTGTGATAAATATTAATTTTTGGTGGAGTTTGTATATGCATATGCATATGATTGAATGAGATAGAGGTGCCGGGTAAGAGGCGGTAAAAATGACCACTCGCTCTGGGTGTATGATTTAGAAGTGTAGATATGCTAAGAATGTATGGAAAATGAATTAACGAATTAATGATTATGAAGGAATTGGAATAATAATAAAAATGAACTTGAATTTGATTGTGATATGCCTCCGGGTAGGACGCAGTGGTGCCATCCACTTGCTCCGGGTAAGAGGCAAGGACACCGGATAAGATGCAGTGGTGTTATCCACTTGCTCCGGGATGTGGTGAGTTATACCTGCCTGAGTAGATGCAGTGGCATTGATCCACTTGCTCCGGGATGTGATGAGATATACCTGCCTGGGTAGATGCAGTGGTATTGATCCCACTTGCTCCGGGTTTGGTTTGCAACTCATGGGATAAATGCAGTGGTTAGCCCTCACTTACTCCCAGGCGAGGTTGATTTGAGATTTGTGAAATTATATGAGTTTCGAATTTTCTTGGGTAGATGCAGGGGGTCGGCTCCACTTGCTCCAGGTTGAGATCCGAGATTCTGTTGACCCTATGTCGTAAGTGTGGTCGGACACTGCGAAAGTTCCGGATGAGCTCGCCCCCATGGATAAACACCAGTGTGGGTGTTGTGTGATTATGATTATGATTGTGAATAACTCGAGTTGGGGATGCACGACAGTGGGACAGTCCGATGGTTAGCTACCAGGACTTGTCGAGTTGGCTTTATAACCGACAGATGAGACTCATCAGCCATAGGGTAGGCATACATCATTTGCATATGTTTGAATTGTTTGGGTTTGTCTATTTGTTTTGGATTGCTATATCATATATGCTATGTTACCTGACTATATGCTATCTGTTCTACTTGTACCTTAATTGTGTATTACTTGTCTGTATTGATTGTGTTTGTACAACTGAGAAGTCCCTCATGCTGGTGTCAGTTGACGCTAAGGGCTGTTCTTATTGAAATGGAATAATGATATGAATAATTTAAAATGATGATTATTAAATGATATAATTTGGGTTCTCTGGGTAGACGCAGTGAAGTGAGTTCATGTTGCTCCAGGTAGAAAAAGAGATAATTTGAGCTCCCTGGGTAGACGCAGTGAAGTGATTCCACTTGCTCCAGGTGAGGATATGAGGTAATGACATAAAATTGCTGAGATAGAATAACCGGGGATGGTTTTATTTATAATTCTGATTGTGAATTGTCGGAGAGTTAGAAAGTTGGGAAGCATGAGGAATATGAATTAGATTTAGCATTCCCTTATGTCAGTTGCCTATTTATGGATTAGCGAGAACATAGGATGAATATTCGATGAAAGGAAGTTTAGGATGCTTAGTGAGTTTTTATTACAATGCATTGTATTTATTTGGCACTTTTACCGTATTAGAAACCCATGGGTCGGGGGTTCTCATTCCGTATATATCTCTTATTTTTCAGATACAGGTCCAGGTGTTCAGAAGTGAGCTGTGATTCATCTGAGAGATGGCAAAGATCTTTATATTCTCTACTTTATATTTTGTTTAGAATCTCTCCACCTTTATTTTGAAAAGCTTATATTATGTATTGAACTCTCTTGAACTTGCCTATAGAGGCTCTTATGTTCCTTTTGGGGGGAGATTAGGAGATCCTGTTGTCAACTACTTTTATACTGTACCCTAGCCGGCCTAAACTTTACGGGTCGCGACTAGTGGCTATTTACTTATGTTATATATCTATATATTGTCCTTCTTTTACTCTCCTTTATGCCTTTATCTGTATATCGCTTTCGACTTCACTCTTTATCTTTTAGTTGTTGATGTGTGAGTGATACGACTTCACAATTTTATTTTTACTCTTTTCAGGCTTCTCGATTAATACTCCTTTCAATTTTACTTATAATTATGTATTAAAAATACCCCTTGAGAGTCTTACCACCTTATTATCATTGACTTATGACTCGAGCTTAAGGATTTGAATATTAGCGTGTTATATTATGGTATCAGAGCAGTTCGTCCTCGTGAGTCTGGGGGATGGAACTGCTTATGCTTCAATGCATACTCTAAGTTTGTGCCTGTGTTAGTTAGGGTATCTGACTGATACGTCTAGCATGAAGTTCATGAGTGTACCTTTGGTAAATTGAAGCACTTAACTTGAGATATTGAGATTGATCAACTTGATATCGATTGTTTGGTGTGTATAGGAACCAGATGGCGCCTTGTGGACGCGGTCGAGGCTATGAAAGAGATCGTACTATTACTCAGGAACTGGAAACCAACCTTAATAACCCGGTAAAGTTCATTGCGGTGTTGGAGAACATGGCTGTTGCTATGCAGGCCACTGCGGAGGCTCTTGGACCATAGATAAACAATAATGGCAATGGTGGAAGTGGAACTCAGGGCCCGATGACACTGGCAACCTTCTTAAAGGTTAATCTGCCTAAGTTCAAGGAAACCACCAATTCGACTGAAGCGGATACTTGGTTTCAGGCAATGGAGCGAGTACTGCAAGCGCAGTTGGTACCTGAGGAGCAGTGTGTTGAATTTGCTACCTATCTATTCACTGGGGAAGCATCACATTGGTGGCAGGGAGCCCGACGTCTCCTGCAACAGGGGAATGACCCTATCACATGGGATGCCTTCCAGGTGGAATTCTATAAGAAATACTTTCCGAATTCTGCCAAGATGGCCAAGGAACTTGAGTTACTGCAGCTGAAACAGGGTGCTATGTCCCTATTGGAGTATACAGACAAATTTGAGGAGCTATTCAGGTTTTCCCACATGTGTCAGGGAGCTACAGGAGACTTCGAGGAATGGAAGTGCATTAAGTATTAAAGAGGGCTCCAAAGTGATATCTTAAGTTCAGTGGGGCCAATGGAGATCAGAACTTTCTCAGAGTTGGTGAATAAGAGTAGGGTTGTTGAAGAGTGTGTAAAAAAGGCGGCTGCAGAGAGAGGAAGTCATAGGGGACCTTTTCAATAGATTCGAGAAAGGGACTTTACCCCAAGGGATCAAGATTTTAAGAGAGCAGGTTATAATCCACAACCTCAGCAAGCCCAAGACAATTCTCGAAGGAACAACAACAATAATCATCAAGGGAGGAGGTATAGAAAGCAACCTCAGAATGATATGACTTGTAGGCAGTGTGGAAGCTATCATTCGGGAACTCCGTGTCGAACTGGATTTGGACTTTGCTATAGTTGTGGAGGAGCTGGACACATGTCTTGGAACTGTCCTGAGAATGCCACCCGGAATGCTACAAAGGCCCAACAGCCGGGTCGTGTGTTCACCAGGACGACGGAAGATACCGCTAGATCCGACTGTTCGGAAAAAGGTAAGTGAAATATTGGTAACAACATATTAAAAGTACGATTAAGTTGGTATTTCATTTTGACTATCATAGATAGAAATCTAGTGAATGTCGGTCATGCTAGGTTGTGGTTTAGTACTTGAGGAAATAAGTGATAAGATTAGTACTAGACGAGAAATTAGAGTGGCACAGCGGAAGTTTGTGGAAGTATTAAAATAGGATAGTTGCAAATGGGAGCTGGAGAGAATGATTAAAAATACTCTATGTTTGAATACTTGGAAGGTTTAGTGAGCTAATGCCAATAGTAATCCGCAAGTAGTTAAGTTTAATTGTGGCTTTGGGGTTAGATTGATTCTAAAATGGTTGTATAAATGACTAGAGGTGTAATTGAATTTATGTTTAAATTTTGATGGATAAATTATTGGACTTTGGATGATGGAGCTGGGAGGCAGTAAATTGAAACATTAAGGTTGTATTGAGGTTAACTTGAGGGACACGGTGAAGGGTGGTAAGTTTCGGTTTTAGAGAAGGTCTTATGAAGGGTGAGATAAACATAACATCTTATTAGTTATTGAGAGAGCTTATATGAAGATTTGATATTGAATTTTCGAGGACAAAAATTTCTGTTAGGTGGGTAGAATGTAAAATCCAGTCAAACCGTAATTAATTAAATAAATAATTAAATAGGAGCGAATATGGTTAAAAAATTTAGCAATCGGAATTTGATAATTTAAATATGATATTTGGATTCAGTGAATTTTTCTGAGTCGAAAAACATAGTGTTCTGCGTAAAAACGCGCACTAGAATTTTGACCGACAGTACCGGCTGAAATCTATCTGGTACTGCAGCTGAGAAAAATTGATTATAAGTAAATAAGGCTAAGAAATTAGGATTTATAATTAGGGAAGGTAGAAATATTTAAAATATGATTTAAAACTCTAATCTTAAAGGTTTTGGCCCAAAATTGGGCCAACGGACTAAACTAAGTGACTTAGGCCCAAGTGGACCCAAGCCTAGCATATATAACCTTAACTTAAAGCCATTCATTCACCATAACCCTCATTTAGTGTGTTTGTTGCTGAAAGGAAAAGAGAGAGATGAGAAGAGAGAAACCCTAACTCTCTTTGATCTTCAAATCACCATAACTTGAGCTATAGAGTTCCGATTGACGAGTCGTTTGTAGTCACGTGTCACTCTTTTTCTCCTCTTTGAGTCTATCTAAGTTTTGTGGTGAGTATTTAACTCTCCTCTTCCCATTTTCGTTTTTCCTCTTGTATTTTGAATTTGGTTTGGGTTTTGAGAAAATCTTGTGATTTTGGTTCTTTCGTGGTGCTCTAGTATGAGCCATTGGTGATATTCATCACAAAATTTTGTGGGTTAAGGTAAGGAACCCTCTAACCCTTGTGATTTATCGATTTTATGAATCCTAGGTTGATTATAAGTGTGAAATTGGTTATGTTAGAGTATTAGTTGATTTTGGTGCACAATTGGGAGGTTGGTGTTGCTTGTGGATCTTTGGTGAGGCTTGGAGCTAAGGGTTGGTGGAGACTTCCAAGAAGAAGCTCATATATTTTGGTTACAAGAGGTACAGATTAAGTTTCATTTAAGTACCGTGTGGTGTGATGAGAATTCCTAGGTTAGATGCTCCTAGGATTAAGTTTGGATTGTGTAAATGGTTGGAACTAATATGCATAGTTGATATGTAATGTAAATTAATGATTGGGTTGAGAATTGTGTGAATTTGTATGTTTGGTGTGTTGAGAATTTGATGAATTGGATGGAATATGCATTTAAATTGTGAATATTGGGCCGGAGACCGTGAATCTTGGGCCGGAGGTCGAAAAGAGGTAAGGAAGGTAAGTTGATTTGTGTATTGTGTGATGATATAAGAGATTGAATGGATTTTAGATATTGAATGTGTGAATAATTGGTTTGATTATTGAATAATAAGGTTTGAGGAATTGAGGTGTGGAATTTGATAGTTTTGGGTGGAATTGTGTAGATGAGGTAGGTTTGGTTTTAGTTGAGTGCAATTATGTGAATGTGGTTGGGTTGTAGTCATTTGGATGAGTGGAAATGAATTTGGCTTTTGAACATTGGAAAAATTGGTGATTTCTATTTTTGGGTAAAAACTGATTTTTGACCAATTTTGGCGGTCCGTAACTCGGTCCTCAGAGTTAGGAATTCTTCAAAACCAGATTTTTATGAAAGTTTATTCAATGATCTTTCCAATGGTTCAGAAATAGTTGAAAAGGAATTTTGTAGAAGAAGTTATGTGTGGCGGAAGTTTGAGGTTTAAACAATGAAATTCTGCAGCTTTTAACTTAGTAAAATTTTTGGCAAATCGTGCTTCTACGCGCACGCGTGACCGACACGCACTCATCACTCTCAAGTTTTACTCACCTACGCGTGCGCCTGGCCGACGCGTATGTGTCGCTGCACTGATGCGAGTGCCCCGTAGAAAATCCAGAGAGTTGTGCTGCTACTGTGCTGGTTTTGTGCAAGGAGCACAAAACGTACTCACGCGTACGCGTGATTGACGCGCACGCGTCGTGCTACCTTTCTGCTTCCCATGCGTGCGCATGGGTGACACTCACGCGTCACTCTACTTTTCCACTACCACGCATGAACGTGGGCGACGCGCACATGTGACCCTATGTCGTAAGTGTCGCCAGACACTGTGAAAGTTCAGGATGAGCTTGCCCCCATGGATAAACACCAATGTGGGTGTTGTGTGATTATGATTATGATTGTGAATAACTCGAGTTGGGGATGCACGACAGAAGGACAGTCTAATGGTTAGCTATCAGGACTTGTCGGGTTGCCTTTATAACTGACAGATGAGACTCATCAGCCTTAGGGCAGGCATATATCATTTGCATATGTTGAATTTTTTGGGTTTGCCTATTTGTTTTGGATTGCTATATCATATATGCTTTGTTACCTGACTATATGCTATTTGTTCTACTTGTACCTTAATTGTGTATTACTTGTCTGTATTGATTGTGTTTGTACAACTGAGAGTTCCCTTATGCTGGTGTCGGTTGACGTTGAGCGCTATTCTTATTGAAATGGAATAATGACATGAATAATTTAAAATGATGATTATTGAATGATATAATTTGAGTTCCCTGGGTAGACGCAGTGAAGTGAGTTCAGTTGCTCCAGGTAGAAAATGAGATCATTTGAGCTCCTTGGTTAGACGCAATGAAGTGATTTCACTTGCTCCAGGTGAAGATATGAGGTAATGACATAGAATTGCTGAGACAGAATAGCTAGGGATGGTTTTGTTTATAATTCTGATTGTGGATTGTCGGAGAGTTAGAAAGTTGGGAAGCATGAGGAATAGGAATTAGATTTAGCATTCCCTTATATCAGTTGCCTATTTATGGATTAGCGAGAACATAGGATGAATATTCGGTGAAAGGAAGTTTAGGATGCTTAATGAGTTTTTATTACAATGCATTGTATTTATTTGGCACTTTTATCGTACTGGGAACCCATGGGTTGGGGGTTCTCATTCCGTATATATCTCTTATTTTTCAGATACAGGTCTAGGTGCTCAGAAGTGAGCTGTGGTTCATATGAGAGATGGCGAAGATCTTTATATTCTCTACTTTATATTTTGCTTAGAATCTCTCTACCTTTATTTTGAAAAACTTATATTATATATTGAACTCTTTTGAACTTGCCTATAGATGCTCTTATGTTTCTTTTGGGCGAGATTAGGAGATACTGTTGTCAACTACTTTTATATTGTACCCTAGCCGGCCTAAACTTCGCGAGTCGCGACTAGTGGCTATTTACTTATGTTATATATCTATATATTGTCCTTCTCTTACTCTCCTTTATGTCTTTATCTGTATATCACTTTTGACTTCATGCTTTATCTTTTAGTTGTCGATGTGTGAGTGATACAACTTCGCGATTTTATTTTTACTCTTTTCAGGCTTCTTGATTAATGCTCCTTTCAATTTTACTTATAATTATGTATTAAAAATCCCCCTTGAGAGTCGTACCACCTTATTATCATTGACTTATGACTCGAGCATAATGATTTGAATATTAGGGTGTTACATCTAACCTCTTCCAAATCAGGATTAATACGTAACTTGGAATGCTCAAAGGGACTCTACATTGATATTTTTTCTATAAGAGAATATAGATTATTGTGAGTCACATGTTCTTGAGTTGTTAATGCCATTAATAGTAATCAAAACAACAACCCATTTGGTGTAAATGGATACCATTCCACCTGCTCAATTTAAAGCATTGAGCTATAACTATTAAAGGCTCCACCCTTTCTTCCTCGAGATATGGTAGAATATGGTCCACCATATCTCCAAATAACACACACCTAATGCTGTTGTTTCTGCATCACAATGTTAGAATAATAAAAATTTTGTAAATAAGTGCAGTCATAACCAAGGTGAACAAATTAAACTACTATTGAGAACTCTTATTCAAGGTCTGATCAAAATAACCAAATGCTTAGTCTCTTTGCCTTTGCTAGTAATCAACTATCTTGGACCCTTTTTTCTAACCACTTCACCAATGACATCTACACAACAATGAAAGGTCCAAATCAAATTAATTTTCTCACACGACACATTCGTTAGATAAATCTATAACTGGTAACATTTTTTTAAGTTTTTCCTTACCTATGAGTATTGAATCATCAATCTTGTCAGCTCCAAGCAGCTCCACAATAGGCTTAAAAGAAAATGTCTCCAAAATAAAATTAGGATGTGGTATCGGAAGAACAGTGGTCTTCTGTGCAAAATTGATGGTCCATCTATTTGTAGTTGTCTTTATTTTCTCTTTTTTATCCACCACTACGAAGTTAGACATCACATACATGCTAAACTCCACAATATTACCTCTCTACTTCTTGACCAATAGTTTTAGGAATTAAAGCATGGATTCTACTACCCTAGAAATTTTGAAAATAGCATCTCAGTAGGAACACTATTAGAAGCCAGAAAATAATCAGATAAACTATATATCCAACACAGTTACTTTGATATCCTGAAAAAGCATCTCAATGCCATTGATTTCCTTGTCATTAAATCTGTTTGGAACTTTCCATAAGTGCACAACATAAATCTTGAAATTTCATTGAAGTTTTATTGGATTAACATCCATTAACATATCATATATTTCTGCTATGTTTTTGCAGGTTTGGAACAGAAATATACTCACTATTTTTGAGTAGATAACTCTCTAAAATAGTTTCAGGTTTAACGTAATGGTTCAGAACGTGTCCTGAACAGCATTTTATAGGTGAGTTTGAATTTTGAAGAAGATGAGAATATGATTTTACCGCGCTAGTCCATTATTTTATTCACATAACTGTATACTGTTTAGTTTTCACGTGTTAGCCAATGGAGTTATGCACTTGTCAAGCACAGAGAATTCCACTTGTCGAGCAGCAACCTATCCACTACATTCTTATAATATAGTAATAGATTACAAATTTTACTAGTATTTTAAACTTGTTTAACATTTTTTGGCGATTCGAACAAATCCGTCTTATTTTTGGGAAGGCCTTAGCAAGATAGGACGGATAGCCCGCTTTAATCTTTAAAGAAAAGATGGGATGATGTGATGATGTTGACAAAAATTAGGAGAGTTTATGGTCGAGTCGGTCCGAGACTCGATCTTAATAGTCCATTAAGTCTAGTTTTAGACCGATCCGAAATAATCTGAAATAAATTGGGTTAAACCAAATCGACCTTTTTATTAAATTGGTATATATAAATTTATAAATTTTATATAATAAATGAATAAAATTTTATTTTTAATAATTAAATTTAACAAATAATATCATATTCATGCCAAAATAAACTAATTTAAAACAAAAATAATATCATATAATATAAATATTAATTAAAATATAAAAATAAAAATATAATATTTTATTGTTAATTTTATTCTAAAATATATTTTTAATAAAAAATAATTTCAAACTGGACTCGGTCACTTGAAGCATAATTGGAAAACGATCTGAAAATAATGATGGATAACAAATTCGAATCTGACAGATTCAAATTGGACCAAATTTTGAACACCCTACTAAAATACTAATGATGATAATATGGTGTATACATAAAGAATAATATTAATGAAAAGAAAATAATTAACTTGAAAAAATGTAGAATTAAAATATATTTTAGATATTAAAAATTAGATTAAATTAAATTATATTAAAATAAATATTAGATATATTTTAAAATTTGTTCGAAACGTTAAAAAAAATCTCTTTTTATTTTTATTTTGGTGGTACAAGTAGAAGTAGGGGTAGCAACGGGACGGGTAAGAGTGGGTTTTTGTTCTACCCAATCCCGTTCCGCCGTACAACAACCAGCGTAGAATGCGTCCCTTTTTTATCTGCGAGTAGTAAAATGTTGAACCCTAACCCGCCCCTGCGAGTATCTGCCCCGTTCCTACTCGCTCCTATAATTATTAAAATCCAATAAATAAAATTAAATTTCAAAATTTATATAATCATTATCATATACATAACATAAATTAAAATAAAATTTTAAATATGATACAATATTATTAATCATTTACTAATTATTTTACATATATCATACATAATATATTATATATATACCGGAATGGGTAAAGACGAATATTATCTAAACCCGATCCTATCCTGCTCCACTCAAAAATCCGCTCCGATGCAGGACGGATAATTACCTGTCTTAAACGGCTAAGAACAGGATAGATACCCGCAAATTCGGGTGGTGTTGCCATCCTAGTTACAAGACGGCACCAACTTATGAAAAGCAAAGTGTGGAGTATCCATAAAGGAGGTAGATTTTGCTAATTTTGATGATATTCAACTTGTCCTAAATTTAAGCTTGGCAAAACCTCTCCCGGTTAGCTTCAATCGGCATTACTTTTTTTTTCTTTATTATTATTGTTTAATTATTATTACCATAACCAGTGGAACTTCTAAGGCATCTTTAATCCAAACATCTGATGCAATTTCATTAAAATTTATGCATTTGTGATTAGAGACTAGATAAAATTTCCAAATCATCGGACCATTCTAGATTACCCACTAGCAGCATAAAGCAGGCAACCACGAATGCTTATATTTTTCCAAATTTATTAACCCACATATATCTGCTGATGCTTCAAAAAATTATTGAGAGCGTTGAAGTCATAAAAATTGTTTAGACAACCGCACCAAATCAATCAATTCCACTATATTAAATCAGTTGAGTTCAAAATAAAAACCATTTAACAATAAATCAATCAATAAACCAAAAAAATCGATTAAACAACTAATTAACTGACTAACCAATCCAATCTTTTAGCAATTAACCAATTTAATAAAATATAAAAATTATTTTTTTTAAAAAAATCATATATTTTATATATGATTATTTTTAGGGGCAGAGCTACACACTGTAAAAAAGGGGCAACGACCCCTTAATTTTAATTTTTTACGGCCCTCCTAATTTTAATTTTTTACATGTAAATTGTATATAGATTTCAGTTTAGTCCTCTTCAAAAATTTATTTTAATATTTTATTGTATAAATATTTTTAGTCTCCCTCTAATATTTCTTCTACTTCCGCCCCTGATTATTTTATTATATTCGATTCAATCTGAATTGAACTTAACTTTATACTTTTAAATCTTTAACTATCAATTCTGTCGCCAATTTAATTTTCAAAATCTTAAAAATATCACCAACATTTAATTTGAATTTAATTGAGAGCAATTTTGATACCACATTCAAAAATAGAATGAACATTGATTTTTACTTTTTGCCATTATTTCTTTTGGGTGGGGGAGGGGGATTTTAGTATAGTTTCAGTTCTAATTTAAAATTGAAATTAAAAGGAGCTAACCTTCACTCTTTAGCAGATACATTAACATGCAAGTAAACTATCAGGTACTTCAGTGGAAAAAAAAAATAACAATCTCCACTTGCATTACCTAATTTAACGTTCATACTCAGAAGAAAGTCAAGAAACTATACAAACATTAAGTTGGTTATTTCCGCTTTGATTTCTTTGCGGAACGTCGGCTTTCCATCTTCCTTTGCGCAGCTTCAAATTCCTCTTCAGAGGGTTCCGGCACATTACTTCCACCATATTTTGAAACTAGAGATGAAAACATAGATTCAAACTTGTCTCTTCTCTCATTTCGACGTTGTGAGATGATGGCATAAAGATCTGTTTCTGGTTTCTTACTTGGTCTGCAAGATGATAAACATCATTATTTCCTAAACTAAAATGTAAACAGTATAAGGCAAGCCCAAGACTTCCCCGATAAACTTACTTGACCCTCCTCCTTAACGGACTAGTTGGTGGCTTGATTTCTGATATTCTTTTTGCCCATTTCTTATAAGCTTTTGTTTCTTTAAGTTCTCCTAAAGATATAAAAAAAAAGGTATAGCATCAAACAAAAGGATCAAGTAAGACTTTTGCCTATGTTAATATAAGCTGAATCTCCCAGCTACAAGTATAAACGAGCATAATGGTATTCAATCCTCATTATGGCAATATAAACCTTAAAAAAGAGTACATGTCTGACTGGAATTCGGGGAAATAAAAGCTTATAATGTTCTTACCAGCTGCTATGGCCTCATCAAGAATATCCTTGAATCGGTGAGAATCAAATTTGGGATCAGAACAAAGCATTGAACAGAATAGCCTGCAGTGGGAAGTCATACGCAAAATTACAATAAAGTCTTTTCAGAAAAATGGCTCTCACTCATCAATATGCCTTTCTTACCTGTTCATATGACCCTTGCACTTCTTGTACAAATCAATCAAATCATTTTTCTCTGAGTCAGATCCCCTATAGTTTGCTTCAAACTCCTCAATATCAGCTTCAGTGACCTGTTAGCAAGTATAATAAAACCTTGTAAATGCAAATAAGAACTGTGCAACAAGAAATCAGAACAAAATCAGGATCAACGCAAACAACCTTCTTGTACATTGTTCTAAAGTAGTTGTGAAGATTCTGGACAACATCCCCGGCAAGGTCCTGATTTTCAGAAACAAATATAAATGAATAATGTTGATGTACATGACACGGAAAAAAAAATGCTGAAATGCTTATATTTCATTCTGCTGTACATAAAATCATCATAACAAGAGCAGATTCCTCCACTAACAGTTGACAGACCATAAAAGTTTAATTTGAATGAATCTAGAAAATGAAAATTACAGATATGTTATCTTGTGGCTTTAAGGTTGTAAATGCATCTACAGATATAAGAAATCAAGAACACTCACAGCATCATCAACACAACCAGTCTGATCATAAATGGCTCGTTTCTCTTCATCCCCAAGAATCGAGATAATATTTTGCAGTTGCTGAAATTTTGCTTTAGCTTCCTGTAAATGATTAATTGGAACCATAAACATCAAATTTAATAGATGGTCAGAGGCCTAATTAGACAAAAACCTGTTTGATGCTATTGTTAAATGGAGTGTTTAAAGAGCTTGAATAGTATTTTGCTGAGAAGATACTAAATTTTCATGGATATTTCAAAAATTTCAGAATACTAAAGGGTACAATGGAATCTCTGGATATCAACATGGCTCCACCCTGCTTACTGTAAAACAGAAAACATTAGATAAATACCTCATCACCAGGGTTCTTGTCAGGATGCAGCCTCAATGCTAACTTGTAATAAGCCTTCTTTATTTCCTGTTGTGATGCTGTTCTCTCTACACCAAGTACCTAAGAGCAAAGAAGCAACAGGTCAGTGTCCAAAATATCAGTGCTCTCTGCGCATTGATACAAATCAAGAAATGGAAACGGGTAATGTCATATACTCATATCTCAAAGTGTAGATGATCACCTAAGGGATCCAAAGTCCAAAGTGCTAATGTTATAAGAAACTGAGATATATAGAATATATTCACAGCAGTTATGTGAAAGTTAAAACCAAAGGACGTCAAATAAAACCAACTCTTGTGAATTAAAGGGGACCAAAAATAGAAACAAAATGGAAATGGTTGCAGCCCATAAAGTTCTATATAAGGAAGACTGTTGGTATGTGATGAAGGGGTTAACCTTTAGATCGTATCAGCACATTTTACATGTATGGATTGACATCACTAGGGAAATAATTGCCTTTTTCTCCATTTCCAAATGCTGTAGCAGAAAGATCTTGATTGTAACTTCATATAAAATAAAGCTAATAAAAACACAAAGACAAGGACTTATCCCACTAAGTGGATGTTGGTTACACATATCAAACAATGCCATTGCACCCTATCGTGAATCATGCCTATGCTCAATATATCGATGCTTAACTCTCATTTGATAAGCTAATAAAAACACAAACATCATACTACAATATACTAGGCTAGGTTTATTCACTACAGATAGGAGTAAAACAGAGAATCTCTCTTGAAAACAACAATTTATTCCATCAGCTTCAAAAGCAGACTACAAGGAACATAGAATAAGAAATCCCATAAAGCAATAAGCATCGGTAAATATTGAAACAAGAAACTAAGAATCAAAATCGAAATTAAAAAATCGAAAAAGCGAAGAAGACTATCTTACAATTAATTAATCCAAATTATGTCGGGTACCTGATAGAGGGTGTTTTCGTTGTTGTTCTGAGGGGAGTGTGGGTGTTCATATTCGATTTCTTCTTCGTCGTTGGAAACCCTAGCTCTCTTCTTATTCTTTGGCGCCATTTTTTATTTCCTTTTGTTAGTAGAAGACTGTAACTTGGTCTCAAAGAACTTTGATTTGGCGATGACAAAAATGAAAACTAATAAGCGCAAAGGGAAAACAGAAGAAAAGGACGGATCGGGATTAGGGTGCTCTTTTATTATTCTCGCCACTCGGTGTGTCAATATTTTGGCGCGCTCATTTTTTCGCAAATTATTTTTTATATTGGGAGGGTTTTTTATGGTCATATATAGTAAAGGTGTTAATCCCAAATCAAATGTGACATCCTTTGATTTAAAGCGTATAAATTGTGGTTGGAGGCTTGGTTGAGTGGTATAGTCTATACTTCCTTAACAACTATATTTGGATTCAAGTTTTATGGAGTAAAAATGAATCTAAAATGAATTTATGTCGTGTATGTAAGTTTATTGTGTGGGTATCTAATGCATAGATAATGTTTAAGTTTTTAAACAACGAATAAAATGAATCTTTTGATTTGATATTAAAAAAATTTTTAGAAAAATGGTAAATAAGTCTTTGATCTTTTGGCTCGTGAATTTAAGTTTTTAATAATTTAAAAATACATTTAAGTCTTTGATTTTTTTAAAATTTGAACACATTGATCTCTACTGTTCACTTGAATATGTTAGACCTAACGGAAAAATTAAACGTAACTCCCATTATATTGATATAGCCGATACAGATGTCCATGAGGGAGAATTTTTAAAATTAGACAAATTAAATCTAAAAATCGATGTGTCTAGATTTTGAAGAGGTCAAAAATTTAATTATATTTTTAAATTTTTAGGAGTTTAAATGTCCACAAACCAAAAAATTAGAGATTAATTGTCCTTTTCTCAAATTTTTTAAAAATCTCCTTGCAAAGTAATTGTATTTACCGATTACACATTCCAAAAAAAAAAAAAATACAAAATTAATAAAATTAGATTGCACACATTCTTTGTTCATAATAAAAAATTTTAGCCTTATTTTTTATTCTTTGATTTTGGTATCTTCTGAAATAAATAGGTTAATAGTATAACAATAGAATTTTTAAATTTTTAATATATTAATATATGTGAAAAATTATTAAAAGACTATTAGAATTTATTATTTTTAATCATTATTTTTAGTTATCAACCTAACTTTTTTAGTAGTAATTCAATCATATAGATTAACTCACATTTTAAATACTAATGACTAATTGATGACAAAAAATAATAAATTCTTATATAACTATTTACCGGTAGAATTGGTTCGAGTTAAAAAAAAAGAAACCAAACCGATTAAATTTTAATTGGATCAAATTTAAACTTTTTTTAAGTGAATTTGAACCAATCCGAACTGATTAAACTCATGTTGGATTAGTTCGAGTAATTAGGTTTCAGATTAAAATATAAATTTAAAAAATAAAAAATAAAAAAATCTTTTAAATACTGTAAATATACAATAAAATAATAAAAAACATCATTGAGTCAAACTTAAATAATATCATTATTTGGAGTACTTTAAGATTAGAAGATAAATTAAAGTTATATATATATATATATATATATATATATATTAGATTTTGTTTACTTATTTTAATTAATATTAAATTAATTAAATAATTGAGTTGGTTTGGGTTTTACGACTCTAGAATTAATATTCAAACCAATTAAGATCGAATTTAATTGAGTTTGATCTGATTATCCATGAGTCCAAAATTAATATAATCGGATTGGATTAATTTTGAATAGATAATAGAATTATTTATATCCATAAATACTCCTAAATTCTGTTGCCCTCTAGTATTTCTCAAAATTGAGATCGGTCAGTGTGATTTCATCAAATTTTTATTGCTATGAAAGTCTCAAGAAGCACTTATATAAAATGAATTGGTCTCTTCATCAATTACAATCAAATTTTAAATGTGTATGGACTAATAAATTTTTAATAAATTTTATTATAAAAT
Organism: Arachis hypogaea; assembly: GCF_003086295.3. Taxonomy (NCBI): domain Eukaryota; kingdom Viridiplantae; phylum Streptophyta; class Magnoliopsida; order Fabales; family Fabaceae; genus Arachis; species Arachis hypogaea. Next base: position 64,254,005 of record NC_092037.1, read on the forward strand.
AACTAAATTTTTAAAAATATCATTATACAACAAGTTAGTTGCCTAAAACATATTAATTTATTTGAGAGAAACAATTTTTAAAAATTTTTAAAATAATAAAAATTTGTTAAAAATAAAATACCGAACTAAACTTTTTTAAGACTAATTTAAGGATTTATTCTATAATATAATATAATATCATGAATCACTCAGTTTAATAAAAATAAATATTTAATTTCAATTTCTTAATTTGACCTAAGAAAATGAGATCACTTATCTCATTACCATATTTTCATTTATATTTTACTAATAAAAATTAAAGATTTAAAATCATAAAAAATATCCTCTCTCTTTTTTTCATAGTTGTCAGAACCGAACCGGTGATCGAACCGGTCAAGTTATTGGTTTACTGGTTTATTGGTTCAACCGATAAATCACTGGTCGAATCGGTAAAACAGTGTCACGTAAATAAAAAATATAAAATAGTTAAAACCTTAAAATTAAAATTTGAAATACATATCTTCACTAACATTTTATGAAAAAATTAAGTCTCAAATTCTAAAAATAACCAATATAAAAAAACATATAATTTTTCAGTAATACTACAATAGTATCTTAATTTGACACAATAAAAGTAACAATTAATTCACAAATTATATCATCTAACTATAATATCAGTACATTTTAACACTAACATCAAAATAAATAACCTTAATTACAATACTAGTATTGAAATAAATCAAGCTAATTAATAAAGTTTTAGTAAACTTTACATTTATATTAATAATGGTATATAATTAAAATATAATTAATTTGAAAAATAGAGAATGCGAAATTAAATTAAATTAGATATGTATAAAATAGTGTTATTGAATGTATACTATATAATTAATATTTGTCACTAAAAATAGTAAGAAGCTTCATGGCTGAGTGGCAAGTGTGCACCCTTGCAAAGTTCGAAACCTATTTGAGACATTTTGAATAATTTTTCAAACAGACTGGTTTGCACCGATTTTAACCGGTTTGTTCCGATTCTTACCGGTTCATAGCGGTTTGTTTCCTTAAATGGTTCAAGAGGTAAACTGAACAGGTTCATGGTCCGATTTACCGGTTTTTTGGTTGAACCGGCCGGTCCGATTTGATTTTTACAACTATGCTTTTTTTTTTTGAGCTTCCTTCTTCTATTTGAGTAAAATAAGAAGTTAAAATATTAGTTGATTATAGTAATGATAAAATTATTCCCTCTAAAATTTTATCCTAACCACGTATCTTTTATACTTTACCAGGTTTCGCATGGTTGAAGTTGCAAAACATATCTTTTATACTAGTAAATTTAGAAGAGTTAAGGCTGACATGTCATTTTTTTAACATTTTGAATTTTTTAAAATGAATTTTATTTAGAAATTCAAAAGGTAAGTAATTTGGTGAGAATAGTCAAAAGAAATTGGTAAAAACTTGCTCTCTACTTTATTCCTTTTTCTATTTCTGATACTTTCTTACCTTTTCTTTCTTCTATTTTTATTGAAAAACTCAAATACCCTTCTTTGGATTTTGAATTTCTGCAAGAGGAATCAATCTATTCAAATGATGAATATGTTCATCAGCTGAAGAATCTGCATAAGTTAGCTACAGCAGCATCTCCTGCTTCTTTAACATTCTCTTCTGCCTCCATTCAACTCCATCGCAACCAACTCCAATTCACTTCTCTAACTTTGGCAGCGCTAAACAAAAGAGAAAAGAACCTATCTGGGCAGCGCGATAGGAGAGAGGAGTCGAACCATCTTGGGTGGGACGCGATTGCAGTGAGGAATCGAACCTACCTTGGTGCGGCGCGAAGGTAGAGGAATTGAACCCATCTTGGCTTGCTTTGTTGGAATAAATAATTTTATTAACTCAGATCATCCATATTGAATCACCAAAAAATATAACATAATGCGGGTACATTTTCTAGTAGAAATTAGAAACTAGACGGAAGAATTGTCTCAGTCTTGTGGTTCTTTCAATCTTCCTCAATCAAAGCCTTCTGTATTCCTAGGCGGCTGAATTGTGACTCTTTTGATGAGGAAAGAGCAACAAAGGCGGCTTTGGTATATTGGAGACCGAAACCCTGAAGGCACTATTTATATTTGAGTATGGCACCCATTAAACCCTAAAGCCCAAATAAAATAGTATCTAAAGTCCAAAAGATAATATATCTAAAATCCAAAAGATAATTATCTAAGGAACAAAAGATAATATCTAGTTTTATTCTCATTTAATTCTAAATCAAAAGTAATAATGACTTATTCAATTATGCATTTATAATAATAAATGAGATCATCATTATATAAGTCATTTAATTTGAAATAGCATAATTTATAATTATAATTAATATATGTATTGCCCACAAACAAATTAGAAAATTAAAATAATTTCCTAACAATCTCCCACTTGGGCTATACATATATTCTTTCTTGACACAATCACATCTTATAAACTTTATGCGCGCATCTGAATGATATTTCTCTCATTACTTTAACAATCGGGTCCGTCTCATACATTAGATATGGAACTACCACAGCTTTTATCACATTAATGTCGTGACTAAACCACGATAATCACCATCCTAATATACTTAACGACATAGATCAAATTTGGATGAGTAATATGGAAATTACATGCCAAGTGATCTCATGCATGTCTATTTTCAGCTAGTCCAACTTTAAAACTTTATTGAGATCAAACACAAAACAAATATTGCAAAATGAACATTTCATACAACATGAAATAAACCATCAACTTAATTCTGCAGAAAAATGACTCAATATCTGTCATAGGACATATAGCATAAAATTAACCTCCCACTAAACCAAGGCATCACAAATATTGACACCCATCCGAGCAGTGTGCTCATGAAAGACTTTAGGGATCAATTCTTTGGTTAATGAGTCTGCTAGCATATACTTTGTTCCTATATGTCCTATGAAAATCTGTTTTTCTTAAACTTTCTCCTTGACAACTAAGAACTTGATGTCTGTATGCTTCAATTTTGTCAAGCTCTTATTGTTGTTGGAGTATAGTACTGCTGACTTATTCTCACAAAATATCTTTAATGACCTTTCAATGTCATCTACTATACGAAGCTCAATGACAAAGTTTCGCAACCATATGCCATGAAATCGGAATCAGAGTACCCAATGATCTCCAAATTTTCTAATCTCCGATAAGTAAGCATGTAATCCTTTGTTCTCTTTAGATAACGCATTATGCGTTTAACATCTATCCAATGATCTATGCCCGGATTGCTCAAGTATCTATCCAACACTCCCACTATAAATGATATATCAGAATGTGTGCAGACTTGAGCATACATTAAATTTCCTAGTGCTGATGCATAAGGTTTCTCATGCATTGCTGTCTTCTCAAGATCATTTTGGGGCATTGCTTGAGACTAAACTTGTCTCCTTTAGCTACGGGTGTGTCCTTTGGTCTATATCTTTTTATGCCATATGTACTTAAAATCTTTTCGATATAGTTCTTTTGTGACAATCCAAGAATACCTTGAGAGCGATCTCAGTATCTCGATTCCTAATACAAAAGAGGTATCACCAAGATCTTTCATTTCGAATTTGTTCGATAAAAGTTTCTTAGTTTCATGCAACAAGCCTATATCATTACTGGCAAGTAGAACGTCATTAACATATAAGACCAAAGAAAGTATTTACTCCCACTGAACTTGCAGTATACACATTCATCTATAATATTTACCTCAAAATCATATGAGGTAATGCCTTAAACTTGTGATACCATTGACGGGAAGCTTGTTTGAGATCATAGATGGATTTTCTCCTTTTTTCTGTTGGATCTTCTTAATGGTACTTCTTGACGTTGTTGAGCTTGCTATATGGGTTGGGGTTGAGGAGGATTCTCATTATTTTTCTATGCTGTAGCAGTATCTTGAGCAACAACAATATTCTTATGGTTCTCTTGTACTGTAACTGAATCTATAGTAGGATTCTCATTGTACTCTTGTACTATAACTGCATCTTGAACAATAATAGGCACAAAGACCTGATCATTGTTAGTTATAGAATCCTCATCAAAAGCAACATTCCTAATATTTTCTTCCCTCCAAACTCAACATCCTCAAGAAATCTCGCATTTCTTGTTTCAAAATAGACCTTGATGTAGGATTGTAAAACTTGTACCCTCGTGAACGCTCATCGTAGCCAACAAAGTAGCAACTAATTGTCCTTAAGTTCAATTTTCTTTCATGCGACCTATAAGGTCGTGCCTCAGCTGGACATCCCCAAATATGCAAATGCTTTATACTGGGCCTTTTTCCAGTCCAAATTTCATATGGGGTTTTGTTAACTGCTTTGCTTGGCACCCTATTAAGAATGTACCCTATCAAATTTCATACTTCTCACCATGTCCTTAAGAGTTCGGTTCCTTCGCTTTGCAACACCATTCATGTTAGGTTTGCCTGGCATGGTGTATTGTGGAACAATACCACATTCCTCTAGGAAAAGAGCAAAAAGCCCAAGATGTTGCTCACCTGAACTGTCATATCTTCCATAGTATTCACCACCACGATCAGATTTGACAGCTTAAATTTTCTTTCCAAGTTGAAGTTCAACTTCAGTTTTGAAAGACTTGAAAACATCTAAGGCTTGGGATTTTTCATGAATTAAATATAGATACCCGTAGCGAGAGTAATCATCTATGAACGTAATAAAGTACCGTTGTCCATTCCAAGAGAGTAGGGAATGGACCACATATATCGATATGTATCAGTTCTAAGACATCTTTAGCTTTATCGGCACCTAATTTACTTTCGTTTGTCCTTTTTCCCTTTATGCACTCAATGCAGACTTCAAAGTCCGCCAAATTTAGGGGTCCAAGAATTCCATCCGATACGAGCCTCTGAATTCTTTGTTTAGAGATGTGACCTAGGCATTTGTGCCATAATGATGCCGAATTCTCATTTAGTTTTCATTTTGTACCCGTTTGCAGTATTTTATTATTATAAGAATTTAAGTCAAGTCTATATAGATTATCCACCAAATGACCAGGGCAAATATTATTCGAATTATAGAAGAGACTGACTTTATTGTCTCTGAACGAACAAAAATAACCTGATTTGTCCAAACAAGAAATAGAAACCAAATTCCGTCTGAATGATGGTACATAAAATGTCTCTAATAAATCCAAGTAAGATCCACTTGTGGAACATAATCTAAAGGTTCCTATAGCTTCGACTGTAACTATATTGCCGTCTGCCACATAGATGTATCTTTCAGCATCACTTTGCGGTCGGCTCCACAGGCAACCTTGCATAGTAACACTTACATGAGTAGTAGCAGCAGAATCTACCCACCAAGTATCAACAAGTGCATAACTTAAACTAGCCTCAAAACAAACAAAAGTAAGAATTATACCCTTCTTTACACGTCAGGTGGCATATTTGGTACAATTCTTCTCCATGTGTCCCACCTTCTTACAGAAGAAACAAGTTGAAACTTGATCCTGTTTCTTAGCCTTTTTCTACTGAGAAGGCACATTCGCAGTAGTATCACGCTTTATTTTATACTGAAAAGATGAAGCTATGTGAACACTTTCAGTCTTATCTTGCTGTAGCCTCTCTTCTTCTTGCACACAGTGAGATATAAGCTCATTTAAGGACCAAGTGTCCTTCAGAGTGTTATAACTCACTTTGAATTACCCAAAGTGTGCAGGAAGGGAAATCAAAATGAAATGCATGAGTAAATCTTCAGACAACTCTAACTTTAGTACTTTCAATTTTGAAGCAAGATGAGATATTTCCATAATGTACTCCCTTATGTTCCCTTTACCTTTATACCTCATGAAAACAAGTTTGCTCAAAAGACTACTTGCCTCCGTCTTTTCATTCTTAGTATAGAATTTTTCAACATTCTTTAAGAACTGTTTGGCATTTTTATCCTCAGTAATTGAGCCCCGAAACGCCTCAGGAATTGAGCGTTTCATGATCATAATGCTCATTCGATTGAATCTCTCCCACTTCTCTATTTTAATCTCATTGAGGTTTTCAGGAGTGGAAGTGGGTTTCTCCTCTCGAAGAGCTATATCTAGATCCATACAACCGAGGACAATCTCCACGGTATCCTTCCAAACTTTAAAGTTTGAACCATTCAGCATAGGAATACTGCTAATTTGTGCAGAAACATTGGTAGCTGAAGCCATAGTTTCTGGATTAGAACAAAAGGAACATGCAGTAAATATTAGTTAAATAATGGGAAAAATCCATATTGAGATATCTAGAACAACATTAATTTTCAATCTTTGGATAGAAAAATTAACTGTAAGTGATACTCTCATTACAGTAATCAAATATTGTCAAAATTCCTGTCATGCATTAAGCCTTTCTTTGGACCGACTTAATGCGCACATGGAGACTTAAACTTCGCAACCTATTTATTACCACATATATTTTCTATTAATTGGCCAAACAATAATCTTCCTTTGGGCCGATTATTGACCGCATAATTAATAGAAAATAAACAAAAGTGTGCAATACTTATTATTTGGCCAAACAATAAACTTCCTTTGGGTCGATTATTATCCGCATAAATAATAAGCATTACTTTATTCTTAATTAGTTACTCAAACATGTATTTACTATCAATATGTGTATATAATTCGGACAAATATAGATTTTCTTTTGTGCTAATCAATATTCGCATGAATTATATATCACCATATTCTTTATGTTTTGAATAAATCAATTTTCATAAAAGAGGCTACTTTGTCAGCATAATGTTCAATCAATTTATTCCAAAACCAAATCTTTATAAAATAAGTGGGTATAATAATTTAAATTGTTACTAGTTTTCTTATGTAACAATTAAATAATATTTTTATTATTCAAATATTATTAATATGTACATATATATAAAACGTATTCCTTCTATGTTGTTTGGTTCACGCTGATATATATATTACATGCTACTCATATGTATATTATTGGATGATATATACAACTTTTCACTGTATGTAACATGTAAATTTTTTTTAAAGGTCAATGTTGTCTCAGTCATATATATATATATATATATATATATATATATATATACGGTCAAATAGATATTTTTTATCATGTGTTTTTCATATATTTTTTGTAACTGTATATAATTAGATTTAATTATGTGTACTATTAATTTAGTATACAATTGATTAATAATCCATTTGGGATATAAGAATTATTATGTGCATGTCATTTATGCGAATATTGATCTATCTAAAAGAAGATCTATATTTAGATATATATATATATATATATATATATATATATATATATTTTGATTCAATAATATAAAAATTGAATATTTTCGATGATTGAATTATGGATGGTTTTGATACCACTTGTTGGTATAAATAATCCAAATCATTCATATTGAATCACCAAAAAATATAACATAATGCAGAAGTGTATATTTTCTAGTAGAAATTAGAAATTAGACGGAAGAGTTGTCTCAGTCTTGTGGTTCTTTCGATCTTTATCAACCAAAATCTTCTGCATCCCTAAGTGGCTGAATTGTGACTCTTTTAATGGGGAAAGAGCAACAAAGGCGGTTTTGGTATATTGGGGACTGAAACCCTGAAGGGACTATTTGGAACAAAAGATAATATCTAATTTTATTCTCATTTAATTCCAAACCAAAAATAATAATGACTTATTCAATTTAGCATTTATAACAATACATGAGATCATCATTATATAAGTGATTTAATTTGAAATAGCATAATTTGTGATTATAATTAATATATGTATTGCCCACAAACAAATTAGAAAATTAAAATAATTTCCTAACATGCTTATGATACCACCAATTTCGTATGCTATTCAACTTTGATTTGATTTCTTACTTCATTGCGGGTGAATTTTAAGAAAGTAGTGGTAAATTTTGTTATAGTTGGAGTGTGAACATTGATGCTAGCCCATGAAAATGGTATAAAATATCTTTGCAATTTTAGAGGGTTGTAAAATAGAAATTTATTTATTGCAACAATCTCTTTAATGTTCTTTTTTCTTTGAATTAGTTCAAATTTGTGGCATTTTATATATTTTTTCATTCCTTTTGGACAGAAAGAATGGAAGTCATGACAAAATTTCTAGCTACTGAGAGTTTTTGTTAAACCATTGTAATTTGTAAGTAGAAGAAGATAACTTTTGAATTTTTATACTTTTTGTGATTGTGCTTTATATCTGGGCATTGTTTGTTGTTGAAATTAATATGCTTTATCAAGAACTTAAAATATTACCAAAAAAAAGAAAAAAAAAGATGTATATATATCAGTATGATTTAAAAAATGCCGTGCTGTTTGATTTACAAAATCATCCCCCTTTGGTGGGACAATTCTAAAGTAGGTGAGTGTAAATGTATTTTACTCAGACATTTTTTTATGCAATATGACTTTGGAAGATGACTTTGACAGGTCAGCAGTTGAGTATATTTGTAGATTAGTGGAAAACAATGTCATCTTCTAATGAGTCAACCTTTTCTGCCTCATCCAATTATTAATGTTGCATTAATTTTGTAAGCTTTTCATCATCATCTTATGCTTAACTTGTGTTGGATATTGTGCATCATTGTTATTCTGCCTAAAGTTAGGGGTGGCAAACGGGCCTGAACCCGCCGAGTCGGCCCGCGTAACCCGCCAAAAAAGGCGGGCTGGGCTGAAAAATTAGGACCGCCAAATAGCAAAAGCCCGCTTAACTTGCACCGCTTAAACCGCGGGTTTTGGCGGGACGGGGCGGGCTTCCCCGTCGGGCTTAGTATTTTTTAGCAAGGGGGTATTTTTACAATATTTTTTACCAAAACCCAACTTCTTCCAACCCAACTTACAAGAGAATGAAGATGAAAATTGAGTGTTTTGGATTATGTTTATTTTGTTTTAGAGACAATATTTATAATTATGTTTTGGATTATATTTATTTTTCTTTGGGAACAATATTTATAATTATGTCTTGGATGAAAACTTAGTTTATAATTATGTTTATTAGATATTTATAATTACAAAGACTTTAGTGTTTGTGAATATAAAAATTATAATTTGTTTATACTTTTAGAAATTATAATAGTTAAAAGTAAAAAATAATTAGATTTTTTTATGTCTTTATATATATTATTTAATATTTAAAAGTAAAAAAATATATTTAGCGGGCTTGGCCCGCCGGCCGCCAGTCCGCCGTTAGGCGGGGCGGGTTGGGATTCTAGGACCGCCTCACTAGGCGGGGCGGGGCGGGCTTCTGGCGGGGCGGGCGGGGCGGGCTTCCCCGCTTGCCACCCTTACCTAAAGTTGACATAATTAGTTATTTCTTATAGCTGCGACATTGATTCTAATAGAAGTTAAACTTGAAAATTGTTAACTTGATGTCATTGGTTAGGTACATTGTTTGCTGAATTTTATTGTTATTTATGTCATTGGTGTGAGAAAATATCAAAAAGTTTTAGTCAAGGAGAGTAAGTGAGTCAATGAGTGCATATGAGTCAACAAAGTACGAAGTAAGTGATGCACTTATTTTACTTGTGGCTTACTGCACTTTCTCTTTCTCTTTCTTTTTCACTCTTCTCTATACCAAAAATAGTTATCAATAGTTACTAAGTTATTGGCAACCTTAATAAACAAGTATAAAAAAATGAAGTTAGATTTAGATAAGATACATAAAAATTAACTGTCAATAGATAGATGTCAAATCAGTAATTTTCTACTTCTATACATTCAAAACCATAGATTCAGGTCAAAACTCAAAATACCATATTTTAAATAATGACCAAGTCGACAACTATGACATGAACTAAAAAGAAAAAAGGAAAAAAGATTACACTTTATGTAAAACGTGTAATGCATGTTTTGTTCTTTTATGCTTATATTGTTGTTGATGTCGTCATCTCTTGCTTCATTTCATTTAGTGTAAGAATCATTTTATATAGCAAAAGAATATACACTCTACATTTTTCACTTATACCTTCCTATTATGGTTCTATGCTCATGTTTGTTTATAATTTTTTTTTTACTTTTACACACTTTGTTATTTCTATCCCTATTTGATGAATATTTAAATTTGCATGATAGCAATAATAAATCTACTCTTATTTGCATGGTTCTATACTTAAAGTAATAATTATAGTGATTCAGATTAGTTATTCATATGACTTATCTTATAGTGTTCATTCTTATTTTCATAATTGATTTATAATATAGAGTCTTATGTCCTTAATATAATTGAAATTTATCTTTGTTAATCTAATAGTGATAAATATCATTGCTATTATAATATAGATTTAAATTTTAACATTAAGATTACATGATTAAGAAAAGGTGGCAGTAAAAGACATCACATTGAAATTGGTGAATGGTGATGATACCAATGGTAGAAGAACCATGGTGATATTGATAGTGATGGAGCTATGATAGGTTATATATTCCTATTAAGTTAGAAAAGTTTTCTTCTACTTTTGATCTTTTTAATCAATATATCAAGCTGAAGAATAAGAATATTAGGTCTCAGTGTATCAAGTGTAAACTTTTTGAACTATTGAATGCTCACATTATGTTCATCCACTTTTGCCTTCTTTTTGAGGAGTGTTGTTCGTTTGTGTAAAATTACTCAACAAAGATGCAAAATCACTGGAATCGCAAGTTCACTTTAAGGAAGCAATTTAAGCCAGAACCTAACTGAAAATGAAATCATAACCTGTTTTGAGGATTAGGAAATAAGAACCCTAGGTTTTGTTGTAGTGCTGCGGTAATTACAACTTTTTTAGTCAGAACGAAAAATATGTTGTTTAAGGGATGACCCAAGATATAAATATGTGAGACAAAAGGATAGGAAGATTTTGTTCAATAAGTATATATCTGAATTAAAAGCTGTTGAATATGTTGCAAAATAAGAGAACAAAGCCAAAAGGGAGGAACGACCGGTATAAATGTGTTTCTCTAGCACTTTTGTTATACATCTCAGAGATGACTTTTTTTATAATGTAACTGATTATCTGCATCTATTATTTGTGTTGATTTATTGCTTTAGTCATATCCTGGTGTTCACTCAGCAGTTTATTTTGAATAGCTTTTTTGACATGTTAATTATATTCAAAATATTTACAGGATACGTTGAGGGAGAGAGAACGAGAGCTTCGAAAAAAGAAGGAAAGAGAAGAGCTGGAAATGGAAAGGGTGCAGGTGAAAATTTGAAGAAAAGAGACAATCACTTCTTTTCAAACTTTACTTGTGGAGACAATCAAAGACTCTTTGGTATAACTTTCATTCTATATATGGTACCATTAATCCTATTGCTATCTTTAGGATGAGTATAGTATGTGGTTAAAATGGAGAGAAAATTATCTAGATCCATGTGCACAAAGATCTTGAACCATACATAGCTCACCCCTAGAAGATGTATAGACTCTTTTCTAACACTTGATGGTTGGAATTTGAAAGGTTCTATACTTTTATTGCTTGCGGGTAATTTCAATTATTTCATGGGAGGTTGTCTCCTAACAACAACAATAACATGATATTTAGGGGGGAAAATATAAAACTTGAGGAGCTGATATGGGAAATAAAACAGTAGAGCCAAGTATGGGAAAAGGAGAGGCAGACACGAAATAAGGATGCAATGGCTTGAGGATGGATACTTAGTGAAAAAGAGAGTAGAGAGGGATTCGAATGATCAAGGGGAGAGATGGAGAACATGCACCGCTTTTTCTTTTCTTGCAGGTTAGCGAGGAATTTATGGACTGCATTATTGGAGCTTAGAGACAAATTTGGATATGGCCAGGAACAACTAAACAATGCTTTGAAGTTTGGCCAATGGCGGGTATAGCAAAGAGAGAAAAAGATATGAGAGTCTCTATTTTTGTAACAATATGGACTATATCAAGAACAAGAAATAACATTATTTTTCAAAATAAGTTTTTAAACTTTGATGAGATGAAGAATGAGGTGTTATATTAGCGAGATACATGGAAAAAGGAAAGAGAAATCCAAACAAATGGGGTGGAAGTGATAGGTGGAATTCTATAACATAGCTAATTTGTTATTGATTTTATTATTACTTATGTTGTTGTTTTTGTTTGTTTTGATTTGGATAGTTTTGTTTTAAAAAGTGGTTAGAGATTATACTGTGATGCAGAACATGGAATTTGTATGCTGTTTGAGAACTTGATGATTTTAATTATATAAAAAAAGTCATCCCAAAAAGAAAAACACACAGATACTAAGGGTTGAAATACATTAGAATCCATTAAATTTGCCTTGGAAGCTGGGAGATCCCATGAGAGAAGATGATTCTTGAAATATTAAGTCTCTAACTTTGAAGCCTTGATGTTGTAACAGATGAAGTTCTAAATTCTATATTCATTGAATCATATATTAGATTGCTATAGAGTAGTACGATATAATCATATCGTCATTATGTTGTGAAATGAAAAAAGTAACATTCTTATGAGTTTGGCCAATACTTCACGTCTTATTTTAATTTTTCCATGCAAATTGCAATGAGAAATTCCCAATAATTTCATTGTAAACAATTAAACATTCGTTCAAATTCTTTGACATTATCAAGTTAGTTTGTCTAAATGTTGAGTGCCTCAAATAAGAAAAATAGATGAAAAATAAAATGAAAAAAATAAAAACATATGTATGATACATTTTTCATCCCTTTTAATACTCAATTTTACTTACAAGCTATTTTGAATCAAAACATAACTATTATAGTGCAAAAAAAATTGTAGCTCATCCTATAAAAAAAATTAATATGTTGTTATTTGATTTTGTGCAGTGTAAACACAAAAAGTGCATCCCGTATTGGTGCAATGAAAAAAGAGACATAATTTGTGAGATATGATATCAGGGATGTTTCGGTGTTTTATTTGTGTGTGTAATTATATTACTATAATTTATATTCCATCAATTTTGTTGTTTTATTTCCAAGTTACTATCTTACAAGAAAAATGAGTATGTTAAAAGAATGGGGTTAACTTTATCTTGAATTTCTTTTTTTTTTTTTTTGAAAGCAAGAGCTCGACATAAAACAGTGGAGCAACAGTACTAACAGACACAATAGCACAAAAAGTTTAGAAGAAGTGAGACAACAACATAAAGAAAAGTCCCTATGTCATCTCCGGTATAGCCATCAACAACCAAAGGGATCTATACCTCTCCATTCGTTAGAGCTCATCACCGTCATGTTGATTATCTCTTTCACACCTTTGCTCTCATTCTGAAATATTCTTCTATTTCTTTCCAACCATATGTTCCAAACAATCGCGCAGAAACATCTCAATCGTTGCTCTCGATCCTCCTTTCTCCTCGGTTCCTTTGTCCAATATAAGAAATGTTCCCTCATCGAACCAGGAAAAGACAACTGTCGGCAAAACATCGATATCTAAGCACTCCATACCTGCCAGGCAAATCCACATCCTAAAAACAGGTGGTGTACATGCTCCACCTCATTATTACAGAAAACACATATATTGTCTTCCTAGCTGATAATTCCAAACCTACTAAGCCTGCTTTTTGTACTCACTCTACCTATCAGAACAAACCAAATAAACAGCTCCACTCTAGGTGAAACTAAACCTTTCCAGATAGTCTTAGTGAAGCTATAACTGGTAACCTCCTCTGGGATTGTTTCCTCCTGCCAAATCTGCACAAATGAGTTAGTTGAAAAAATACCTTTTCTATCAAATTTCTACACCACTCGATCCTCTCTGTTATGTAATAGTGTCACAGGTCTCAACACCTTGTGTAATTGACTCAGAAGTTTCAACACCCATTGAAAGAGCTCTCTTCTCCATTGAAAATTCTAAATTCACTCTAACCCGTCCCATAACCCACAATCCCCTATGACAGATCCACATTAGTTTGTGGTGCACGGAATTGTGATTCACACTTTTCACAACTCCGGTGCCACTAACCAGCAAGTGCACTGGGTCGTCCAAGTAATACCTTACGTGAGTAAGAGTCGATCCCACGGAGATTGTTGGCTTGAAGCACCTATGGTTATCTTGTAACTCTTAATCAGAATATCAATAATGGTTCTTAGTTTTGATTGAGAAAAATAAAAGAACATGAAATAAATACTTGTTATGCAGTAATGGAGAATAGGTTGGAGTTTTGGAGATGGTCTGTCTTCTGAATCTCTGCTTTTCTACTGTCTTCTTCTTCACGCACGCAAGGCCCTTCCATGGCAAGCTGTATATTGGTGGATCACCGTTGTCAATGGCTACCATCCGTCCTTTCAGTGAAAAAGGTCCATATACATGGCTAATCATCTTTTGGTTCTCACTTGTGCTGGAATAGGATCCAGTGATCCTTTTGCGACTGTCACTATGCCCAACATTCGTAAGTTTGAAGCTCTTCACAGTTATCACATCCCAGATCCTACTCGAAATACCAAAGACAAGGTTTAGACTTTCCGGATCTCAAGAATACTGCCAATTGATTCTAGCTTATACCACGAAGATCTGGTCTCACGAATTGAACGCTCTGTTGTCAGGAAAGGCAGTCAAACTCGTGAACCAGGAACACAAGAGATAAACATGCAATCTAAGGTAGAATGAAAGTGGTTATCAGGCATGCATTCATAGGTTGAGAATGGTGATGAGTGTCACGGATCATCACATTCATCATGTTTAAGTGCGAGTGAATATCTTAGAATAGAATCAAGTGTGATTGAATAGAAAACAGAAGTAATTGTGTTAATCCATCGAGACACAACAGAGCTCCTCACCCCCAACCATGGAGTTTAGAGACTCATGCCGTAGAAGATATAAATTCAGATATAAAATGTTATGAGGTACTGAATGAATCACTAAAAGTAGTTTTTATACTCAACTAGTAACCTAGTTTTATAGAAAATGAGTAAGCTAAGATAGATAGTGCAGAAATCCATTTTCGGAGCCCACTTGGTGTGTGTTTGGGCTGAGCAATGAAACTTTCACGTGTAGAGGCTATTCCTGGCATTTAACTCCAGCTTTTGTGCCAGTTTGGGCGTCTAACTCCAGCTTGTATCCTGTTTCTGGCGTTTAACGCCAGTTTGCGTCATCACAACTCGAGCAAAGTATGGATTATTATATATTGCTGGAAAACCCAAGATGTCTACTTTCCAACGCAATTTAGAACGCACCAATTGGACTTCTGTAGCTACAGAAAATCCATTTCGAGTGCAGGAAGGTCAGAATCCAACAACATCTGCAGTCCTTTTTCAGCCTCTGAATCAGATTTTTGCTCAGGTCCCTCAATTTCAGCCAGAAAATACATGAAATCACAAAAAACACACAAACTCATAGTAAAGTCCAGAAATGTGATTTTTTCATAAAAACTAATAAAAATATACTAAAAAGTAGCTAGATCATACTAAAAACTATATGAAAATACCCCTAAAAGCGTATAAAATATCCGCTCATCACAGCACCAAACTTAAACTGTTGCTTGTCCTCAAGCAACTAGATAAATAAAATAGGATAGAAAGAAAATCAAGAGGCAATAACATCTCAGAGTTTTATATGAAGCTCAAATTCTCATTGGATGAGTGGGACTAGTAGCTTTTTAGTTTCTGAACAGTTTTGGCATCTCAATTTATCCTTTGAAGTTCAGAATGATTGGCATCTTTAGGAACTCGAATTCAGATAGTGTTATTGATTCTCCTAGTTTAGTATGTTGATTCTTGAACACATCTACTTTATGAGTCTTGGTTGTGGCCCTAAGCACTTTGTTTTCCAGTATTACCACCGGATACATAAATGTCACAGACACATAACTGGGTGAACCTTTTCAGATTGTGACTCAGCTTTGCTAAAGTCCCCAACTAGAGGTGTCCAGAGTTCTTAAGTACACTCTTCTTTTTTTCTTTTTTTTTTGCCTTGGATCACGATTTTAACCACTCAGTCTCAAGTTTCTCACTTGGACCTGCATGCTACAAGCACATGGTTAAGGACAGCTTGATTCAGCCGCTTAGGCCAGGATTTTATTTCTTTGGACCCTCATATCCATTAATGCTCAAAGTCTTGGATCCTTTTTACCCTTGCCTTTTGGTTTAAAGGGCTATTGGCTTTTTCTGCTTGCTTTTTCCTTTTTTTTTTCACAAGCTTTTGTTTTTCACTGCTTTTTCTTGCTTCAAGAAACAATTTTATGATTTTTCATATTATCAATAACATTTCTCCTTCTTCATCATTCCTTCAAGAGCCAACAATTTTAATATTCATAAACTTTACTATAAAAAATATGCACTGTTCAAGCATTCATTCAGAAAACAAAAAGTATTGCCACCACATATAAATAATTTGAATTTTTCTTATTAAGAACTCGAAAAAAATTGCCTCTTTATTCTAAAAAATCTGCTATTTTATTCATGTTTAATGATGATGAGAAAAATAAATTATAGCTTACATGGAGATGATAAAAAAAATAAAAATACTAATTACTACTATTCATATGACTCCTAAGGTAGATCTCTAATAGCAGAAGTTATCACTGAGTTAAGATTAGGACTCAACAACCTTTATTTTGGGAGATGGATGCTCCTTCAATCTGTGGTGTGTCTGGTCCTTCAAGGGACAGCTTCTGGCGCTTCAGCTCCTGTAGTTCACGCCCTTGCTTCTCCTGTTTCTTAAGCAGTTTGCAGAGCATACTATTTTGATTTTGCTATTCTTCTTTCATTTGATCCATGGCTTCTTGCAACTTGGTGATAGATGCTTTTAGGTAGGTCCAGTAGTCAATTTGAGGGATTTCTGGGAGGAACTCCTGCGCCCTCCCTTTGATGGAATTATCTGATACTTGTTGTCCATCCATTGACTTCTTGGTGATTGGATGGTTGACTGGGATGAACTCATCTACTCCCATCTTTACCTCAGCATCTTTACATGACAGAGAGATTAAGCTTGGGTAAGCCAATTTGGCTTCAGTGGAGTTCTTATTTGCAACTATGTAAAGCTCACAAGAAATCAAATGATGAATCTCCACTTCATTCCCCAGCATAATGTAATGGATCATCACTGCTCTTTTGACAGTGACTTCAGAACGGTTGCTGGTGGGCAGTATAGAGCGTCCAATGAAGTCCAGCCAGCCCCTAGCAACTGGTTTGAGATCTCCTCTCTTGAGTTGGTTTGGCACACCTTTTGAGTTGGTTATCCACTTGGTTCCAGGGAGGCATATGTCCTCTAGAACTTGGTCCAAGCGCTTATATAATCTCACCATTTTCCTATTAAAGGATTATGGATCATCTTGTAATTGAGGTAGCTTGAAGATCTCTCTTATTTTGTCCAGGTGGAAGTAAATAATCTTCTTTCTGACCATAGTTCGAAAGGTATAGAAGGCGGTTTCAGTCATTCTCTGTTTATCTGTTTGCCATAGATTTGAGTAGAATTCCTGAACCATGTCTCTACCCACCTTTGTCTCAGGATTAGCTAGAATTTCCCAGCCCCTGTTTCGAATCTGCTCTTGGATCTCCGGATATTTGTCTTCTTTCAGATCGAATTTAACTTCCAGGATCACTGGCCTTAGACCCATTATTTTGTGGTAATGGTCTGCATGTTCTTTGGTTAAGAACCTCTCTTGATTCCAAAGTGGTTTTGGAGTGTTCTCTTTCTTGCCTCTTGGAGTGGTTTGTTTTCCCTTAGGAGTCATGATCTTAGTGAATCTTAACTCAGTGATCACGAAAAACACACCAAACTTACAGGTTTACTTATCCTCAAGCAAAAGAAAGGAAAGGAGAGGAATAAGAGGAGAGTCAAACTCGCGTGGTAGAGGAGAGGGGGAGGCCGAATGTGAATTTAAAATTTTGACAAAAGATATGATAAAAGATATGATTTGTAAAAGATAAGTATGATATGCAAAAGATGTAATTTTAAAAATTGAAAAGATATGAGAGAGTTTTGAAAAAGATAAATCTAAATTTGAAAAGATAGTATGATGAGTTGAAAAAGATTTGAAAAGATATTAAAAAGATATATGAATTTTGAAAAAGATTTGAAAAGAACTTGAAGAATAATGAAAAAATATTTTTAGGATTAAGATTTGTTTTGAAATTGAAAAATGAGAATTTGTAAATGTTCATGCAAGAAATTATGGATGAAAACATGAAAATTTGAAAAAAAATTGAGTTGGAAACAAAACTTCCTCCCCTCCACATTCCTGGCGTTAAACACCCAGAATGGCATCCATTCTGGCGTTTAACACCCAGTTGTTGCTTGTTTTGGGCGTTTAACGCCCAGCCAGGTACCTTGGCTGGCGTTAAACGCCAAAAAGCCTTTATCACTGGGCATTTTTCTAAATACCCAGGATGCTACAATTCTGGCGTTAAACGCCCAGAATGATACCCATTCTGGCGTTTAACACCCAGAAAGGTATCTTCACTGGCGTTAAACGCCCAGAATGGTGCCCATTCTGGTGTTTAACGCCCAAAATACCCCTGGCATTTTTGTGCCAGTGAGCTATTTTTTTCTCTGCTTTATGCTCTGAATCCTTCTATAACTCTGTGAACTTCTATAATTGAGAATCAATGCTGATGATAATTTATATCAAACTCCTATAATTATTATTTAAATAACAAATAAACTATGCCAATGGCTGGGTTACCTCCCAGCAAGCGCTTCTTTATTGTCTTTAGTTGGACCTTACTGAGCTTTAATCTAGTCTCAATTTTGAGCATTCTTGCTCAACATTACTTTAAAGATAATGTTTGACTCTTTTTCCATTAACAATGAACTTTTTGTCAGAATCGATATACTGAAGCTCTACATATCCATATGGTGACACACTTGTAATCACATATGGGCCTCTCTACTGGGATTTCAGTTTTCCGGGGAATAATCTGAGCCTAGAATTAAACAATAGAACTTTCTGTCCTGCCTCAAAGACTCTGGATGACAGTTTCTTATCATGCCACCTTTTTGCTTTCTCTTTGTAAATTTTTGCACTTTTGAAAGTATTGAGTCTGAATTCTTCTAGCTCATTCAGCTGGAACAATCTTTTCTCTTCAGTTAATTTGGCATCAAGGTTTAGGAATCTGGTTGCCCAGTAGGCTTTATGCTCCAGTTCCACAGGCAGGTGACAGGCCTTCCCATACACAAGCTAGTATGGAAAAGTTCCTATAGGGGTCTTGAATGCTGTTCTGTATGCCCATAGAGCATCATCCAAGCTCCTTGCCCAATCCTTTCTACGGGCAATTATAGTCTGTTCCAGAATTCTTTTTAGTTCTCTATTAGAGACTTCAGCTAGCCCATTTGTCTATGGATGATATGGAGTTACCACCTTGTGGCTAATTCCATATCTGACCATAGCACAGTAAAGCTATTTATTGCAGAAATGAGTGCCTCCGTCACTGATTAGTACTCTAGGGACACCAAATCTGCTGAAGATATGTTTCTGGAGGAACTTCAGCATTGTCTTAGTATCATTAGTGGGTGTTGCAATTGCCTCTACCCATTTAGATACATAGTTTACGGCCACCAGAATATAAGTGTTTGAGTATGATGGTGGGAAAGGCCCCATGAAGTCAATACCCCATACGTCAAACAACTCAATCTCTAAGATTCCTTGTTGAGGTATGACGTAACTATGAGGCAGATTACCAGCTCTCTGGCAACTGTCGCAGTTACGTACAAACTCTTGGGAATCTCTATAGAAGGTAGGCCAGTAGAAGCCACATTGGAGGACTTTTGTGGCTGTTCGCTCACTTCCGAAATGTCCCCCATACTGTGATCCATGACAATGCTATAGGATCTTCTGTGCTTTTTCTCTAGGCACGCATCTATGGATTATTCCGTCTACACATCTCTTAAAGAGATATGGCTCATCCCACAAGTAGTACTTTACATTAGAGATCAATTTTTTCGTTTGCTGCCTGCTGTACTCCTTGGGTATGAATCTCATAGCTTTATAGTTTGCAATGTCTGCAAACCATGGCACTTCCTGAATGGCAAAGAGTTACTCATCAGGGAAGGTTTCAGAGATCTCAATGGAAGGGAGGGACGCTCCTGCCACTGGTTCTATTCGGGACAAGTGATCAGCCACTTGGTTCTCTGTCCCTTTTCTATCTCTTATATCTATATCAAACTCTTGCAGAAACAGCACCCATCTTATGAGCCTGGGTTTTAAATCCTGCTTTGTGAGTAGATATTTGAGAGTAGCATGGTCGGTGTACACAATCACTTTTGATCCTACTAAATAGGATCTAAACTTGTCAATGGCGTAAACCACTACAAGCAGTTCCTTTTCTGTGGTTGTGTAGTTCTTTTGTGCGTCATTTAGAACACGGCTGGCATAATAAATGACATGCATAAGCTTGTTATGCCTCTGTCCTAATACTACACCAATAGCATGATCACTGGCATCACACATTAGTTCGAACGGTAATGTCTAGTCTGGTATAGAAATGACAGGTGCTGTGACCAACTTAGCCTTCAGAGTCTCAAAGGCCTGCAAACACTCTGTGTTAAAGACAAATGGTGTATAAGCAGTTAGCAGGTTACTCAGAGGTTTTGCGATTTTTGAAAAATCCTTTATAAACCTCCTGTAGAATCCTGCATGTCCCAAAAAACTTATGATTGCCTTAACATTGGTGGGTGGCGGTAATTTTTCAATTACCTCTACCTTAGCTTGATCCACCTCTATTCCTTTGTTCAAAATTTTATGCCCAAGGACAATTCCTTCAGTCACCATAAAGTGACATTTTTTCAGTTTAAAACTAGGTTAGTCTCTTGGAACCTTTTCAGAACAAGTGCTAGATAATCAAGATAGGAGCTGAATGAGTCTCCAAATACTGAGAAGTGATCCATGAAGACTTCCAGAAATTTTTCCACCATATCAGAGAAGATATAGAGCATGCATCTCTGAAAAGTTGTTGGTGCATTGCACAGACCAAAAGGTATCCTTCTGTAGGCAAATACTTCAGATGGACATGTGAATGCTGTTTTCTCTTGATCCTGAGGATCTACTGCAATTTGGTTATAACTTGAATAGCCGTCCAAAAAGCAGTAATAGTCATGACCTGCTAGTCTTTCTAGCATCTGGTCTATGAATGGTAAAGGAAAATGATCCTTTTTGGGGGCTGTATTGAACCTTCTATAGTCAATACACATACGCCACCCTGTAACTGTTTTTGTGGGAACCAGTTCATTCTTTTCATTGTGAATCACTGTCATGCCTCCCTTTTTGGGTACAACATGGACAGGGCTCACCCAGGGGCTATCAGAAATAGGATAAATTATCCTAGCCTCCAGTAATTTAGTGACCTCTTTCTGCACCACCTCCTTCATGGTTGGATTCAGCCACTTCTGTGGTTGAACCACTAGCTTAGCATTATCCTCCAATAGGATCTTTGCATGCATCTGGCTGGGCTAATGCCCTTAAGATCACTTATGGACCACCCAAGAGCTGTCTTGTGTGTCCTTAGCACCTAAATTAGTGCTTTCTCTTCCTGTGGCTCTAAAGCAGAGCTTATGATTACAGGAAAAGGGTCGCCTTCTCCTAGAAATACATATTTTAGGGATGGTGATAGTGGTTTGAGCTTGGGTTTAGGAGGTTTCTCCTCTTCCTGAGGAGTTTTCAAAGGTTCTTTTATTTTCTCTGGTTCCTCCAGATCAGGCTGAACATCTTTAAAGATGTCCTCTAGCTTTGATTCGAGACTCTTAGCCATATTGATTTCCTCTACTAGTGAGTCAATAATAGCAACGCTCATGCAGTCTTTTGATGTGTCTGGATGCTTCATTGCTTCAACAGCATTCAGCCTAAACTCATCTTCATTGAGTCTCAGGGTCACTTCCCCTTTTTAGACGTCAATGAGGGTTCGTCCAGTTGCTAGGAAATGTCTTCCTAGAATGAGAGTTGCACTCTTGTGCTCCTCCATCTCCAGCACTACAAAGTCAGTGGGAAAGGCAAATGGCCCAACTGTGACAATCATGTCCTCAATTACGCCTGATGGATATTTAACGGAGCCATCAGCAAGTTGAAGACAGATCTGGGTTAGTTTGACCTCTTCAGTCAAGCCAAGCTTTCTAATAGTGGATGCAGGGATTAGGTTGATACTTGCCCCAAGATCACATAGGGCAGTCTTGGTGCAAGTACCCTCCAATGTGCATGGTATCATAAAGCTCCCAGAATCCTTAAGCTTCTCTGGTAAGCTCTTTAAAATGACTGCACTGCACTCTTCAGTGAGAAAGACTTTTTCAGTTTCTCTCCAATCCTTCTTATGACTTAAGATCTCTTTCATGAACTTAGTATAAGAAGGTATTTTCTCAAGTGCCTCTGCAAACGGAATCTTGATTTCAAGAGTCTTGAGATAGTCTACAAAGCGGACAAATTATTTATCCTGTTTCACTTGGTGGAGTTTCTGAGGATAAGGCATTTTAGTTTTGTATTCTTCAACCTTGGTTGCTGCAGGTTTATTACCTACAGAAGCAGGTTGAGAAGCCTTCTTGAGGGAGTTATTATCAGCACTTGTATGTGTCTGATCCCTCATTGGCATTTGAACACCAGGATGGGAGGAGGAATGGGCGTTTAACGCCAGATTCCTACCTTTTTCTGGCGTTTGAACGCCAGAACTGGACATGGGTTGGGCGTTTAACGCCAACTTTTCATCCTTTTCTAGCGTTTGAACGCCAGAATTATTCCTCTCTGGGCTCTTACTGTCCTTTGAGGGATTTTGGGTAGCAGTTTGCTTATCCTCTGTCAGTTGTTCTTTCCTTGGCTTTCTGCTGCTTTGAGTTGAGGTATTTAATGTTTTCCCACTTCTTAATTGAACTGCTTGGCATTCTTCTGTTATCTGTTTTGATAACTGCTGTTTTGTCTGATTCAATTGTGATTCCATCTCTTTATTAGCATTTTTGGTTTCTTGTAGCATCTCCTTAAATTCTGCTAACTGTTTTGTTATAGAAGATAGTTGCTGATTGAGTTCTGCAACTTGTTCCTGAGGACTAAAGTCAGTTGATACTGCCTTAGCTTCTTCTTTCATGGAGGACTCACTATTTAAGTACAAATGCTGATTTTTAGCAATCGTATCTATAAGCTCTTGAGCCTCTTCAATCGTCTTTTTCATGTGTATAGATCCACCAACTAAGTAGTCTAGAGATATCTGAGCTTTTTCTGTAAGCCCATTGTAGAAGATGTCTAACTGAACCCACTATGAAAACATTTTAGAGTGGCATTTTCTTAGCATCTCTCTGTACCTCTCCCAGGTATCATAAAGAGATTCATTATTCTCTTGTTTAAAGCCTTGGATGTTCAGCCTTAGCTGTGTCATCCTCTTTGGAGGTAAATATTGATTCAGGAATTTGTCTGACAACTGTTTCCATATTCTTATGTTGGCTTTGGGTTGCTTATTTAACCACCTCTTAGCTTGGTATTTTACAGCAAATGGAAACAGCAATAATCTGTAGACATCCTGATCCACTTCCTTATCACGTATTGTGTCAGCAATTTGTAAGAATTGTGCCAGAAACTCTGTAGGTTCTTCCTGTGGAAGACCGAAATACTGGCAATTTTACTGCACCATGATAATGAGCTGAGGGTTCAGCTCAAAGGTGTTAGCTCTTTTGGGGGGTATACAGATACTACTCCCATATGAAGCAATAGTGGGGTTAGCATATGACCCCAGAGTCTTTTTGGACTGTTCTTTTCCACTTAGGTCCATGATGGAGTAAGGGAGATGATGTGGATAAAAATTTTACTTTATATTTATTTATTTATTTATATATAATTTTTTTTCAAAATAATAAAATAAAAAAAGACTAAAATAAAAAAATATTTGAAAATGTTTTATGAGAATTTTCGAAAAAGTGAGGAGAGAGAAAGTGGTTAGGAAGTTTTTGAAAAAGATATGATTTTAAAAATCTTAAAAAGATATGATTTGAAAAATTTTGACCAAGTCAGCCCAAGGGATTCGAAAATTAATGAGTAAATAATGGAAAATATGTATGTTTGAACTTAATGAGGAAAGAGAAAAATACACAAAAGACACAAGACTTAAAACTTTTAGATCTAACTCCCTTATTTTTCGAAAATTTTGGAGGAAAACACTAAGGGACACCAAACTTAAAAATTTTAAGATCAAAACACATACAAGACTCAAGAACAGGAGGAACATAAAAAGGAACACCAAACTTAAAATTTTTAGAAAAACAAAATAAAATTTTCGAAAATCACATGGAAAATAACAAGAAAATACTAAACTTAAAAATTGAAGCAAGATTTAAACAAAGAGAAATTATTTTCAAAAAGATTTTAGAAAGGAAGACTCAAAGGAGCAACTATTCACAACAACATAGACACATTCAATAAATGCAAGGATTAAATAGAGAAAAACTATTTTTGAAAAAGGTTTTAATTATTATATATATATTTTTTTTAGATGACAAAAACACAAAGAACACCAAACTTAAAACATGCAACTAGACTCAATGAAAAACTAACAATTAATAAAGAAAAATAATATTTTTGAAGAAAATTTTTTTTGAAAAGAAAGTAAAAGACTCTAAACCAAAAAACAAAATTTTTTTCCTAATCTAAGTAACAAAATAAACCGTCAGTTGTTCAAACTCGAACAATCCTCGGCAACGGCGCCAAAAACTTGGTGCACTTAATTGTGATTCACACTTTTCACAACTCCGGTGCCACTAACCAGCAAGTGCACTGGGTCGTCCAAGTAATACCTTACGTGAGTAAGGGTCGATCCCACAGAGATTGTTGGCTTGAAGCAGCTATGGTTATCTTGTAACTCTTAGTCAGGATATCAATAATGGTTCTTAGTTTGATTGCGAAAAATAAAAGAACATGAAATAAATACTTGTTATGCAGTAATGGAGAATGGGTTGGAGTTTTGGAGATGCTCTGTCTTCTGAATCTCTTCTTTCCTACTGTCTTCTTCTTCACGCACGCAAGGCTCCTTCCATGGCAAGCTGTATATTGGTGGATCACCGTTGTCAATGGCTACCATCTGTCATTTCAGTGAAAAAGGTCCATATACATGGCTAATCATCTGTCGGTTCTCACTTGTGCTGGAATAGGATCCAGTGATCCTTTTGCGTCTGTCACTACGCCTAACATTCGTGAGTTTGAAGCTCTTCACAATCATCCCATCCCAAATCCTACTCGGAATACCACAGACAAGGTTTAGATTTTCCGGATCTCAAGAATACTGCCAATCGATTCTAGCTTATACCACGAAGATTCTGTCTCACGGATTGAACGCTCTGTTGTCAGGAGAGGCAGTCAAACTCGTGAACCAGGAATACAAGAGATAAACACTCAATCTAAGGTAGAACGGAAGTGGTTCTCAGGAACGCGTTCATAGGTTGAGAATGGTGATGAGTGTCACGGATCATCACATTCATCATGTTTAAGTGCGAGTGAATATCTTAGAATAGAATTAAGCGTGATTGAATAGAAAACAGAAGTAATTGTATTAATCCATCGAGACACAGCAGAGCTCCTCACCCCCAACCATGGAGTTTAGAGACTCATGCCGTAGAAGATACAAATTCAGATGTAAAATATCATGAGGTACTGAATGAATCTCTAAAAGTAGTTTTTGTACTCAACTAGTAACCTAGGTTTATAGAAAATGAGTAAGCTAAGATAAATAGTGCATAAATCCACTTTCGGGGCCCACTTGGTGTGTGTTTGGGCTGAGCAATGAAGCTTTCACGTGTAGAGGCTATTCCTGGTGTTTAACTCCAGCTTTGTGCCAGTTTGGGCGTTTAACTCCAGCTTGTATCTTGTTTCTGGCGTTTAACGCCAGAATAGGGTAGAAAGTTGGCGTTAAACGCCAGTTTGCGTCATCACAACTCGGGAAAAGTATAGACTATTATATATTGCTGGAAAGCCCAAGATGTCTACTTTCCAACGTAATTGAGACCGCGCCAATTGGGCTTCTATAGCTCTAGAAAATCCATTTCGAGTGCAGAGAGGTCAGAATCCAATAGCATCTGCAATCCTTTTTCAGCCTCTGAATCAGATTTTTGCTCAGAAAATACCTAAAATAAAAAAATACACAAACTCATAGTAAAGTCCAGAAATGTGATTTTTGCATAAAAACTAATAAAAATATACTAAAAAGTAGCTAGATCCTACTAAAAACTATATGAAAATACCCCCAAAAAGCATATAAAATATCCGCTCATCAGTTTGAAACCTAGAAAAGCCTGGGGAACCGATCCTTCAACTATCAACAGAGTAACCATACATCCTCCCAAAAACAAGTACGTCGCCCATCACCAACCTCCATGGATAATCCTACAACCATATTATCCCTTACATGTTGATTCGTTATTTGTAACTGGCATATATCCTTCCAGGGGCCTACTCTAGTAGGTAGCACTTGAGTTGACAGTAGCTCATTAGGATTTAGATTGTTACAGGAGCACACCACTTTCTTCCACAATGGGCAATCCTCCTTGGCAAAATGCCACCACCACTTAAACAATATAACTGTGTTACGAATCATAGCATCACCAACTCCCAACCCTCCCAGTTTCTTTGGGCCCGCACCACTTCCCATTTAACTAATTCCATCCCATTTCTTCCATCATCCTTCCTCCACAGGAACCCCCTCTGTAGGGAAATCAAATTTTCAGCAACAGCTTTTGGTATCTTAAACAAACTCAGATAATATACTGGTAGACTATTTAAAACTAATTTGATTAGCACCAACTTCCCAGCTTTGTTTAGTACTTTTGCTTTCCACAGGCTGAGCTTCTCCTCCACTTTGTCTGTTATGGGCTTCCAAGTCTTCACCAACCTCGGATTTGCTCCTAAAAGGATTCCCAAGTATTTAACTGGAAAGGAGCCTCCCTTAAGAGTCGCTTGTAGTTCTTTATAGTCTCCTCATCTGGTGGACTAAATAGAATTGTATCATCTACAAACTGGATATATGATAACTCTACACCATCTCTCCCGACTAACAATGGTAATATACGGCCGTTCCTGACTGCCTCTCCAATCATCCGATGTAGCACATCTACAACCAGTACAAACAAAAAAGGTGAAAGTGGGTCACCTTGTCGCAATCTTCTTTCCATTTTGAATGGCTTTGATGGCGAACCATTTATCAAGACTGACATAGAAGTTGTCGTCACACACTCCATAACCCACGATCTCCATCTGAGCCCAAATCCCATCTTTTGTAGTACTAAGTCAACAAAGCTCCACTTGACTCTATCATCTGCATTTTGGAAGTCTATCTTGATTATCGTTGCCTCCTCCTTCCTCCGCTTAAGCCAGTCTACAGTTTCACATGCAATAAGTACTCCATCATATATTTTTCTGCCTTACACAAATGCACTCTGAGTCTCCCCTACTAGCCCTAGCATTACTTGTCTCATCCTCCTAACCAATACCTTAGAAATGACCTTGTATACACACCCAACCATACTAATAGGTCGTAGGTCTTTAATCTCCCTTGCACCAACGAACTTCGGAGCCAGCGCCATCCAAGTGATATTGGACTCACCGATAGCCTGGATGTCTGAAAAAACCCAATCACAGTTGCCGTGAATTCCGGCCCTATTTCGTCCCAACACCTCTTTATGAAATTCATGTTGTACCCGTCACAGCCTGGTGCCTTAGAAAACTCACAGTCCCACACAGCCTTCTTGATCTCCTCAGCAAACAGCATCATTTCCATCTTCACAGCATCATCCTGACTTATTCTACCCACCAGACCGTCCCTAAAGCCCATCATAGGAGACTCTTCCTGTTGATATAAATCCTTATAGAAATCTCTAATAGCAATTTTTATCCTAGCATGATTCCTGACCAGTCTGCCATTGATTAGCAATGCATCAATCCTGTTATTCCTCCTTCTTGCTGAAGCTATATTGTGAAAATATCTTGTATTTTTGTCCATCTCCTTAGCTTGTCGCGATCGGGACATCTGCTTCAAATGAATCTCTTTTCTCACATACCACCTCTCACAGCAAGTGACTAGCGCCTTTCGTCTAGCGTCCATCATTCCATCATACACTCCACTGCTCACCATATCATCAATCTTCTTAATTTCATCCTCAAAGGTCGTAATCTTCTTGTCCATATCACTAAAATTGGCCTTATGCCACCTCCCCATCGGGATTGTCAACGCCTTTAATTTATCTGTGAACTGAATCTGCACCAAACCTCTCCACTCCACTTTCACCATTCTGAGGAATCCTTCATGTGTAAACCAGGAATATAAGCTTTTGAAAGGCCTTGGACCTCCCCTCTGTTTTTTGTCTTCTAATATAATAGGACAATGATCTGACAATTCCATTGGTCCACCTTATACCCGAGTCTCCAGAAACTGCTCTAACCACTCTAGGCTAACCAGAGCTCTATCAATACGACTACAAGAACATCCCCTAAACCATGTGAACATACGATCAATGAGCGGAAAGTGTACTAACTCCATATCTTATATCCAATCCTTGAATTCTTTCGCAGACCGAGGTAACCCACCAGCACCTTGTATCTCTTCCACATGTACGATTTCATTAAAATCTCCTATATAACAACTCGGCACCTGGCATAACCCAGCTATATAGATCAACTCTTCCCACACCTGCAACTTCGCATCCCTGTCATGTGCACCATATACAAAGAAAAATGCACAGTTGGAACTACTCTTTACGAATACCCCTTCAACACACAGCCATCTCTCCCCTTTATAGCAGTTATTCAATTTAAACACTGATTCATCCCATATTAATAGAATTCCACCTACTGCACCTTCAGAGCCTATATATTCCCAACTCGCACCATCCTGCCCCCATATTCTTGCCACATCAGATCTCGTCAGCTATCTCCCTTTTAGTCTCAATCAAGTCCAATATATCTAATCTATGTTTATTCTTAAGGTTCTATACCATGCTAAACTTTTTATCACCCCTTAATCCCCTAACATTCCCAGAACCAAAAATCATTTAAAAATTGGAGATCTGTTTAGTCCATAAGTGGAGAGGCTTTTAGGCAAATGAGTATTATTCTTTAATTCTTGGAACCATATGAAAAATTGATATCTTCACTTTTTACTTCTAATTATTTTATGTGAATTTTAACAACTTGAATGTTTTTTAGTCTGTTTTCAGATCAAATCATTGAGTATACTAATTAAAACAAAGCTTTCATATTTTACTTTTTTATATAAAAATCTTAATATATTTGTTGTTTGTATGGTTTGAGATTTTGAATTCTTTTAATGTGTATTATTTATGTTGTATAACTATATTAATGTTATTTAATCTTTTTTTTTTTTTGAAAAAAATACAGGATTCTATTAGTAGTTCAAGAATTCATACTACATGTATGAAAGATTCAGAGTTCAATGTGATTCATAAAAAATTGTGTAATCAATAAAAGATATTATATTAATTTATATTTAGAATCTTGCTTAGGTCCGTTGTATGGATGTTAGTTTTATTGTATTGAATACATAATTTTTTCATGTTATGCATGATGTTATTTATAAGAATATCAAGTGTTCATATAGCTTAAACATGTTGCACAACATATTACCCCATTGAGAATTAGACGGGAGTTACAGTTTGCTTTTAGGAAATATTTGAATAGCATTTCGGATGAGCATATGGATAAATGTAGTGCTTAATATCTAACTTTTATTGACCGTATCATGTTTAAGAAAGTTTAAAGTATATGAAAGACAATAATTATAATTTAATTTAGTAAAAAACAACTTACAATGTGTAATAGTTAAAGATAATATGTAAACAATTATGTATGTTTTTAGAAACAGTCAAATTTTGTGTAAAGATATTAAGAAATTTATTCTCCTATTTCAAAACTTCTATGTTTTTTTTTTCAATCTCTTTAAATACTTTGAAATAGTAAAAAAGATTAAAGTTATCTTGAAAAAGTACAATAGTTTAAGTAAGTTTAATTATATTGTTGTTTTTATTATGTGAGAAATATTTTACTCAAATATAATAGTATATATTCAAAAGATGGATTCCTCCTCTCCTTGAATTACAAAGGTTAAATATCTCCAATTTGATTAAACTAATTTTTACAAAAAAAAAAAGTGAATTGGAACAATGCTATTTGCACATTAATTAGATTTGTTACATACAAAGTATAAATTGATTACAATAATATTATAGTTATTCTTTAAATTAAAAAAAGAGATCTATTTTAAAGCCGTGCAAGTGCACGGGTTTACTACTAGTATGTATAATAGGAAGAAAAATAAATAATCAGTTGAGAACTACCTAAATAAAGGAACATCAGTAATAAAAAAATTCATACACCAATATCGACTACAAAAATAATAGCTTATGTAAAACTCAACCATATCTAACTATCAACAAAGATACCACACTTAAAATACAAATCAATAAGATAAACAACAAAGAGTCACCATAAACGTGTACATCCGCTTAGTGACTTATCAATATGTTCAGTTCTAAAAAACTAATCACACAATAATTGAGATTGATGATTTAGAGCACACTATAATGGCTATGTTGCCCATTTCTTTTTTAGCTATCACCTTCATGGACAATTCCCCTGTGACGTTGTTATAGGGAGCACCAATTTGCCTTTGTCAAGACAATACTAGAAAACATTTAAACATTATCATTCAATTACTAAACTAGCCAAAACATGGCAACAACTCAGTCCAAAACTTCAATGATAATTTACCTCATTAATGTGCTTCGTGGAATTCTTTCTTCGTCGCTTCCGGCCAGTGTTACACCCCTCATTGTCGGAATTAGAATCCATACACCTCTTTTGTGCACGCTTCTTATATTTTACAGATTCATGTTCAAAAATTAAAACCTTTCTATTCTTTGAGGGGATACCATTATGCTTACCCTTCATGGGACTACGGAGGCTCAGATTGGTATTCATTTTAACTTTATCATAATCGTTTACTCATTTTCTCCCATGGTTTATCTGATGCACAATAATCACTGCATGAAATATATCGGCAAAGACTGGCACGAAACTCTTTAAGCATGTTGTGCAGGAGGTCGTTGTACTCTTTAGAGTGTACAACTACTTTCGCAACAGTACTAAACTGGTCATGAAGGTGATCATAACGCTTCACATGGAGCCATATATGGTCCACCATGAAATAGCTCTTGATGGTGGAATGCCTTCTAAAATCCTCTTGCTCCACCTCTAAAGCAAATACTGGTTAGGGACAGCTGAGACTCGCTACTGTTGAAACACAGCCAGTGAATGTCAACACATAATACATTTGAATTCAAACATACTGCAATCACACCATACATGCCTATCATACCTCTCGAATATGACTCAGTGCCTCACCTCCCATCGTCCGCCTACTATGTTCACATCATAGACCACCTCATGGACAATGTTACCGTCTTCATCCTAGGTCAACGATACAACACAATTCATCTTCTATCAAAACTCACGCTGCACCTTCTAAAAAATGTCATTTGTGTATTTGAGTTGAAACTGCATTTCAATCTCGCTATTGGAGCAATAGGGCACAATTTTATTTAGAGTCAAAATCCTTCATGACCTCCTTTTTAGAGCATTGTTGTACTAGATTACGAATTGCGCCAAATTTTGTCTTTGAAGTCAGATACTTGCCAAACAACAAATTGACGCTCTTGCTTATCTGATTGGATGATATTCCAGCCCAGAAATTGGAGTTCATATATACTAGAACCCATAATCTACGATCATTCCACGGTCCTTGCAATGATTTGTTATCCTCAAAGGAGTAGGTGTTGGTGGATGACTTTACTTATTGTAACCTAAATATCTTCATAGAAACCATATCCTTTTAACGTCTCACGCACCTTCATTATGTGTCACAAGCACCACTTGTACCTAGTTTGTGGCAGTGCCTTCCTAATAACAACTCACATAGAGGAACATTGATTAGTTACAATAGTTATTGACAGACATCCAGACATATAGTTTACCCAAGAATTAAACAACCACACAAATGAAGTCTTTTCTTCAGAGTTAAATAACCTACATCCAGGTAGTATAGATTGTCCGCGATGGTTAACCACGACAAAGGTAGAAAATGGCATGTCGTACTTTGTTTATTAGGTATGTTGTGTCAAAACTGACCACATCTCCAAAGCACTCGTAGGCGACAATGCTGCGAGGATCAACAAAATATATTCGGTTAATTTGACATTCTGCATCATAACTAACTTCATAATAAAAATGATTGTCTCGCTCCTTCAACATTTTTGAAGTAGTCCATCACTACTTTACCACCGTTTTCTTTTCCAATTGACCTCCTATCCAAATCAATAAAATTTCTCATATCTTTCTCTTGAAAAGTAAAGTTATCAGGTCTGACAACGTGATGAAGCAGCTTTTGAAATGTTTTACACATGAATGCCGACTAAGAATCAAGTTGACAAGTTCTTTTAACTTGCATAGAAATAACCTTATTTCTCTTCAACAACCTTGAGTTAGTGCAGTTTAGTTTGTGATTGTTAAAATTCAACGACCCTAACAATCAAACTATCACAAACATCGGAAGAGGCAATCATCCTGACTTTGCATCCTGTAGATCCTTTTGGATAGGTCTTCTCCGTTTCACCAACTTTGGACTCAGCTCTGCACTCTTAGTTGCTAACAAACATAACGTAGTACACAACTCCATCTGTATCCTTTTTCGAACCTCTATTCCTCTAGTCAAACACAACACTTCTTGCATAGGTGTTGTAAAATTCGATTGCTGCATCCATAGACTCAAATTCCATACCAACAACAGAAACATCATCACCAATTTTTTATTGACATTCTATGACAATACCTGCCTAAATTAATAACACACTTCGAAAGTTCCTTGGAAGAAAATCACAAAAGGATCGAAAAAATTAACCTCTCAATACAAATGTCTCTACCAACAACATAAACACAAGATCAAACAAAACACAGTGAATCAAATAAATAAACATAAATGAAACCAAAAGAATTTGCATAAAAAATTAACTGACTTCTCTACAAAACAACCATATTTTGGTCCAGGTAATTACTGAAAACTTTGCAACCAAAATAATCCATGATTAATAATTTATAAAAAATATTTCAATGCCACTATATGAGTTGCAACTACCTTAAGCCACATCCATCATGGATTTCCAACCCAACGAATGTTGCGTTTATAAGCTAGACAAACAACTATAATTTCTCACACGGGCCATGTGACTCCTACCTGATATCTCACACAGGCTGTGTGACACCCATTTGATCTTTAACACAGGTCGTGTCACAGCTAGTTACTTTCTCACACGAGCCATCTAACATCCCACCCATCTATCATACGGGTCGTGTGACAGCCCACGGACCCCTCTTGTGTCCGTCCTTGCTACAAGCCAATGGAACTCACAGACAAATTGGTATTAAATTGATGTAACCCCAAGCAAAAACTATATGTATCACACTAGTGTTTTCTCCCATCTAGTGCCGTTCACAATCTAACAGAAACTCCAAAATTGTAAAAATCACCAGTATTAATATAATTATCGAATTAAAACTCGAATTTCAAAATTAATTTCATTAAGGTAAAACCACTAGTAGCCATGTCTAAACAATTAATGCTTACGAACATAAAACTACAAAAGATCGGAGACTACATATCTCAATGACAGCAGTAGCCTAATTGTTGGAGGAGTCGACTATCACAGCATAATTTCGTTGTGGCGTTGAAGAGGATAAATAGTGTACAAAAAAGCTTTATGTTTTAGAACGAAAAAAAAGAGAATATATTTTTTGGAGCCAAATCAATCCAACGAAATTTATTTTTTAAAAAAATAATTTAATGCGAAATATAACTTTTCAGAAAAAATGAGTCCATAGAAAAAAAGAAACACATGAGAGATAAAAAAATTCCATCAAGAGTGATTCGATAAAATAATAAGCAAGAGATGCTATGTGTTTGTAGTTGACACTACGTCTTTTCTTGATAAAATAGCACAACCCTTCTTAAAAAATTCATAAATTACATTGGCTTGGTGCGATTTATGAATTTTTTACTTAAATAAAATAAAAAAATTTATTATTTTTTAAAATCTTATTTTTTAACTTTAATTTTTTAAATACGATTTTGTTCTTGAATTTAGGGCGAGTTCGTTGCACCCTACGCGAATTCTATAAAAATGATAGAGTTCGCCTAATTCCAACAAACTTCAAATTATAAAAAAAAATTGGCTAACTCAAATTTTTAAAGCTTCACAATAAACAATGACAATTATTATTATCGTCTCCCAAGAGTATATAGGAGAAAATAAAAATACACAAACAACAAACATGACTCCTTTAACATTACTGGCGGTAATGACAACCATTATAATCGTGTCTAGAAATACACAGATGCACGAAATAAGCCATGTTTAAAAAAATTTTTTCTCATTATAAATTAAAAAAAGCTATTATTTTCCGTTAAAAATATGACTTATTCCTGTGTATTCTCGTGTACTCTTATATATTTGGAGACGATAATAATGGTTGTGAAGCTTAAAAATTTGAGTTAGCCATTTTTTATAATTTGAAGGAGAGTTCATTAGAGTGTAACGAACTTGCTCTAAAAAAAAATCGTATTTGAGAAGTTAAAAAAATGGAATTTAGGAAATTAATAATTTTTTTATTTTATTTAAAAAAACACCTGCGATTTATATAACATTTTGTGTTTAAATCTCAATAATGGAGAGCGATCTTGGTATTTTGCACTTTTAAAAATAGATAAAATCATTTTTTATTAATGCAATATAGTTGTTTAATAATAAATAATTTCTTACAACTTTGATTCTTCTATAAAAAATTAAAATATATATGTAAATAATATTATATTAAAAGAATAAATTATTACTTTTTTTAATTTATTTATTTAAAAATATCTTAATTTAATAACTAATTTATTGTGTTAATCATACATTTTTGTTAGTACAGCACTACTACAGCTTCATGTGATAGCATAAACTCATAAAGGGCCACGGTCACCGACTGAGTGAAAATGTTGGGAAATAAAAGGGGGTTTCAGCACTCATTTTCTTACAAGACACGACATACAATACAACCCAACCAAACAAAACACCTTCTCTCATCTCTTATCTCTCCATTTTATACGTCTCTCTCACCTTTTGGCCATCCCCTTCAAAATTCAATTTTATATATATTTTTTGCACTTTCTTGCTTTCTTTCTTCTTCTCCTTCCATTATTCTTCTTTTTTATTTTTTTTTTGTAATTAATTATTATTACACACTGTTTTCTCTTCTCCTCCCCCGTTACCAAGGTCACAATTATTTCCACCCCGTTTTATTTCTCTTCCCTTTCTTTCTTTCTTTCTTTCTTTCTTTCTAGGTTGGTTTTATTATTTCTTCGATTCTTCAATTACCCTAATTTCAGTGATCACCTGATCACAGTGTCAGCGCTCTTGAAGCCAAGCCCACTGTTCAGGTAATCGTTTTTGTTTCTGATTTCTCTCTTTTGTTTCCCATGAAAAATTCGAATTTGATTCTAGTTATTTGCCTAGTTAGTTTTCTTGTTGGGGCTTTAGGTTTCAGATGACGCGGTGTTTAAAGATTTCTTTTTTAATACTAGAATTATTTGTAAAACATTTTGATTCATGGATTTTGTTGAGCCTGGTTGATTTGTTAGTGTAATACTGCAATTATTGATATTGATTAATTGGTTGAAATTTGGAATTCAGTGTCCAGAGTTCCTAATTTAACAACTCTATGTTCTTTATTGGGGGAAGAAAAAGAAATTCACGTGTTATCAATTGTGAGATGCATAGAGTAGTGAACAAATGGGATTGAACATTGCTAGTTCATTTGCTATCATTATTTAGAGTTTGAGATTGGTATGACTAATATGATATCAATTGTGCGTTGTAAATCACCTGTTATTAAACATAGTTTTGTAGTAGTCCTCGGGTTTATTCGTGATTTTGCTGTTGCTATTTGAGCGGTTATCCAAGAGGTAATTCGCCTGCAGCAATGATTTTTACTAACAATTATTAGTCTTTATTAAGGAAATATGTTTCTCTCTGATTATTTTTTCTGAAGAGGCTGAGGTGCTACGCTTGCAGGTGGCCGCAAAAGAATGGAGTCTCACGACGAGACAGGATGCCAGGCTGCTGAACGTCCCATACTTTGCATTAATAATTGTGGTTTCTTTGGAAGGGCTGCCACCATGAACATGTGTTCCAAATGCTACAAGGACATGCTGTTGAAGCAGGAACAGGACAAGCTCGCAGCAGCATCGGTTGAAAACATCGTGAATGGTGCTTCCAGCAGCACTGGCAAACATGCTGTGAGTGCAGGTGGGTTGGACATACAAGTTGAAAATGTGGAGGCCAAGACAGTCTCTGCTGAGATTTCTGTGGATTCAACCTCTGTTGAGAATTTGGAGACGAAAGCCAAGGCAGGCCCCAGCAGATGCGCGACTTGCCAAAAGCGTGTTGGATTAACTGGTTTCAGCTGCAAATGTGGAAACCTCTTTTGTTCAATGCATCGCTATTCTGACAAACATGACTGCCCCTTTGATTATCAGAGTGTTGGCCGGGATGCTATTGCTAAAGCGAACCCTGTGGTCAAGGGTGATAAGCTTGATAAAATCTAGGCATGCATGAGATTCACGGTTCCTTGCATTCAGCTGGATGGTTCGCCTTTTACCTGCAAAATGTCTTGCATATTGGTTCTCTGGCTTTCGAACTGCAGAGGTATAGGGTGATCCGTGTAATGATAGCAAGCACAGTTTTAGAAACACTGCATTCAGTTGTTGATTGGTGAGCGTCACTTTTTAGCTGTGGTATGAGTGTTTGTGCTGGTTTAATGGACGTCTTTCACTCAATTTGTAATCTGACTGGTTGGTCTGCATTTATTTTTTCTCTTTATTGCATTTATGAAATTTCCTATTTAGTTTGTAATTTGTTCCTTTGATGGGGTTTCCAAATTTAATTGTTTTAATCATGTTTACCCGTCTTCTCATGTGTCGATTATGTGCAATCTCAGCAGTTTGAAGATGTTTGCTGGACTATGTCCTTGATATTTACTCTCATTCATTTGGTACATTCACTCAATGATTGATGGTATCTGAACTATTCTATTTTATTCCAGAACATGGTAGTGAATCTAATTTTGAATATTAATTTTGGAGTGCTTCACTCACTGCCTCTAATGATTCTGTTCATTCGTTTTTTCTTTTTAGTGTACCTTATTGATTATTTCGACAATGGGATGGTTAGGTTCAGATAGACACAAATTGCATCTGATTACAGAAGTATGCATTAACTTTTGGTGGGTCTATATATATGTCTAACAGTGATGATTTATTTTATCATAAGAAATCAGCAAAATCATTGTGGTTTGTGTATTGTGAACAAATAGAGGCAAGGGTCGTTGAAGTATGAAATATGTGATGTCATGTTTTACCTGAGAATTTGTTCCATTGGTCTTTCTGGTATGACACACAACTGATTAGCTTGATGAATTTCTTGAACATTATTCTAATTGTTCTCAACTACTCATACTATGAAAAATTGAGAATGAACTTGAATGAAATCCTTAGGAGGGCAAAAAATGTTGAGAGTTTAGAGTTGGTCATTTCTTGAGTAATGTTAGGAAATCATTTTTTTTTGGCGAACATTAGCTAATCTTTTTAACATTATTTGGTTTATCTTAAATTCTAAAAAAAATCATGAATCCTTAATCCTAAATTCTAAAGTATAAACCTAAACCTTAAAGTTGGCTAACTTAAAGTTAGTTCTCTATTCTTTATCTTTTCGTTTCCTATATGGATTTCAATTTCACGTATGGTTAGTAAATTCGTCGATTGTGGTCATTGACAAAGCATCATGTGTGAAGGTGCATAGTAGGCAATTGCTGACTTTAAATATTGGACCCCTGCAGTGGTGTGCGGAGAAGCTGCTGCTGCCATCTCCGTCACCAGAGACTCTAGTTTGCGATCAAAACCAAGACGCTCCTCTGATTAGTGACTAAAATGTCGTTGCTCGAATGTGTGTTGATCTATTATGTATACTCAAGTAATTTTACTGATGGTGAAAATGAGCGGTGGTGGGGTTCGTGACGAGGGGTGGTTGGTGAGAGGAGGCGGAGGCAAGGGGAGGGAGAAGTGAGATGCACCATCGGAGTGGTGTGTATGTGACTGTATACTACAATGATGGACTCACCCTCCTGTTAATTTCTCTTACCTTTTTCTTACCCACTCAGTCACTATTCTCACGCCACCACTGCCATTTTCACCACCTTGAATGTAGCTGCTAATGTCACTCTAAGGGATTGTTTGTGTTGTCCCATTTTTTATGTATATGATGGACGACAACTTGGATGCATATGGAGGTGTTTGTTTTATGTATGAAGTAGCAGAGAAGGGCGTTGTTTTAATTTGGTGCCATTCTTTTCAAAGGTTGGTGAATGTAGTTGAGGTTGTTTGTGTTGATGTGTGGATATGAGTTATGACACAAACGTAGGATACGTAAATAAATTAAAATTTTAATAGGCAGGCACATAGTTGTAAGACCAAACTGGTGATTGAACATGTTAGATTGTTAATTTACTAGTTTATTGGTTTAATTGATGAATTACTAGTTGAACCAATTGACTTGGTTTTATGTAAATACAAAATACAAAATAGTTAAAAGACTTAAAATTAAAATTTGAAATACATATCTGTTCATATCTTGGCCCGACATTAGGGCCCAGGTTCAACTAAAGCAAAAAAGGCCTGATTCAAAAATTGGCCTTCGTTACCAACCGACCTCCCCATAAGAGGTCGGATTGAATACAGACCCCACTCTAAAGAAGTCAGAATTGAATGATAGCTGGAAGATAACACTTATTCAAATAATTAACTGCCCCTAAAATCTCTCAACTCACTTCCAGGAGTCATATCTCAACTTCCCTCAGATAAAGAGACGGTTATCCCCCTCAAAAGGTGGAACCACTCCAACGGTGGTTATTGGTTCACCACTATAAATACACCGACACCTTTCAGGTATCTCTAAGTTCCAATATTCTCTTTAAACCTGCTAAACCCTTTGCTGACTTAGGCATCAGAGTGTCTTTGCAGGTACACCCCCATTCCTTCATACACGCAAGTCGGACGGCGGCTCCCAGGCGCAAACCAAGTCAGAGATCATCTCCTCCTAACGTTTGGGCCAGCCTTACAAGCCCAGTCCATTAATCTCCGGTTACCCAACATAACATTGGCGCCGTTGCCAGGGATCCGAGAGATCAACCAGTGATGGCGGACGACTTGAGCGAGGATGGAAACACAGCGTTTGATTCTGAGCAAGAGAATCAGGACGTTGGTAACGACGACAGGGCTATAGTCACTCACCAAGGGGTGACTAACCAGCATAGAAAAGGCACTTCAGGGGTAAAAGGCCCAAAGGAAAACTCCTCTGAGGGTCACGAATACGGAAAGGAAGGACAACCCCATGCAGTTGAGTTAATGGGATTGTTCCACGGTCACCAATGATGGCTGGAACAACTGGAGCAAGAATTGGAGCGGCAACGAGAAGCAGAAAGGAGCTTGAGAAGAGAGGTCGAGCGACGGAAAGAGCTTGAAGAAAAGCTCTCAAGATTAGAATATGCTCTCCGAGGCAGAAACTCTCGCAGCGACCGAGAAGACTCTCCCTTGGGAGGAGAAGACCCGTTCATTGAGGACATAATGAGGGAAAAAGTTTCAAGGAACTTCAAAATCCCTGATATAGACCTCTACGATGGAACTACTGACCCAAAGCATCACTTAAGCAATTTTAAAAGTCAGATGTATCTAGCCGACGCTTCTGATGCTACTCGCTGTAAGACTTTCTCGACAACCCTGACGAAAACAGCGATGAAATGGTTCGATAGCCTCCCCCTAAGGTCGGTCACTAGCTTCGACGACCTCTCACGGAAGTTCCTTATGCAATTCTCCATCCAGAAGGACAAAGTGAAACACGCACTGAGTCTTCTAGGAGTAAAACAGGAGGTCGGAGAACCTTTGAGGGACTACATGGAAAGGTTCAACAAAGCGTATTTGGAAATTCAAGACCTGCTCACGGAGGCAGTGATTATGGGCCTAGTAAATGGACTCCGAGAAGGCCCTTTCTAACGGTCCATCTCAAAAAGGCACCCGACTTCTCTGTGTGATGTACAGGAGAGAGCTGAGAAGTACATTAACATGGAGGAAAATGCCAGCCTGCGGGAGCCGAACTGGCGACCTGGGCACTCATCAAAAGAGAAAGAGAGAGAACCCAGAAAAAAAGAGGAGGTCAGCCCTGAAAGACCCAGGAGGTATCACTCCTATACTCTTCTGCGAGTTTTCCTAATTTATGTCTATAGAAAAATTTGTCATACTGAAAGACTACCTCCCTCTAGGCCCATCAAAAACAAAAAGGGAGAAAGTCATAGCGACTACTGTTAGTACCATAAATTATATGGTCACTCAACAAATGATTGTTACGAACTAAAGAATGTGATAGAAAAGCTGTCCAGAGAAGGTCGGCTTGATAAATACCTCATGAAAAGGCCGGACCATCATGGCAAGAGAAAGCGAGATGACGAGGACCAAAGAGACCCGCCACCACAGATCCCGGAAAGACATATATACATGATCTCAAGAGGGTTTGCTGAAGGTGGTCTCACAAAGTCATCTCTTTCACTAAAAAAGATGGGTAAGGCATCATTCCTGGACATGACGATCCAGTTGTGATAACCATGATCCTTGCCAATGCCCATCTACACAGAACCCTAGTGGATCAGGGGAGCTCGGCCGATATCCTGTTCAAGCCAGTGTTTGATAAGCTGGGACTGGATGAGAAGGAGTTAAAAGCTTACCCTGATACCCTATATGGGCTGGGTGATACTCTAATAAAGCCACTTGGATTCATACTCCTATACACAACCTTTGGAAAGGGGATAAAATCCAAGACTCTGAATATCGACTTTATAGTCGTCGATGTGGATTCAGCCTATAATGCTTTAATAGGCAGAACAACCCTAAACCAACTTGGAGCAGTGGTATCCACCGCCCATCTTTGCGTGAAATTCCCAATGCCAGAGGGAATAGCAACCATCAGGGGAATCAGAAACCGGTGAGAAAATGCTACAATGAAAGCCTAAACCTGAGAGGAAAAGGCAAGGAGGTTCCCACTATTGAGCTCGGAGGAGCAAGAGATAAAGAAGAGTTGCGACCACAACCCGGGGGAAAAAATGAAGAGGTACAGGTCAGAGAAGAGGAAGAAAAAAATACCGACATAGGAACCAACCTGAAAGAAGATTTGAAGCAGAAGCTTATAAGGCTCCTACAAGAGAATTCCGACCTCTTCGCCTGGAAAGCCTCCGACATGCCAGGAATAGATCCCAAACTCATGTCGCATAAACTGTCAGTGTACCCCAGATCGCGACCTGTTTAGCAAAGAAGACGGATGTTCGGACCTGAACGGGCCCAAGTGGTCGAAGAGCAAGTACAAGCCCTCCTAGAAGTTGGCTTCATCAAAGAGGTCAAATATCCGGCGTGGCATGCAAATGTGGTGCTTGTCAAAAAGCAAAATGGCAAGTGGAAGATGTGCGTCGATTACACCGACCTGAACAAGGCGTGTCCCAAAGACCCACCCACTTCTAAATATTGATACCTTAGTAGACTCCAGCTCGAGATATCAATATTTGTCGTTCATGGACGCATATTCGGGATATAATCAAATTCCGATGTACAAGTCGGATCAAGAAAAAACATCTTTCATCACGCCAAGAGCAAACTAATTCTATATGGTTATGCCTTTTTGGACTAAAAAATGCAGGAGCCACATGTCAAAGGCTGATGAATAAGGTGTTTGCACCTCACCTTGGGAGTCTAATGGAAGTCTATGTAGACAACATGTTAGTAAAAACCAAGGATGAGGCCGACCTCTTCGCTGACCTCGCGCAAGTCTTTAACACCATTAGGATGCATGGGATGAGATTGAATCCCGCAAAATGCACCTTTGCAGTAGAGGCTGGAAAATTTCTAGGATTCATACTAACACAAAGGGGGATTGAAGCCAACCCTGATAAGTGCAAAGCAATCTTAGAAATGAAAAGCCCGACTTGTCTAAGGGAGGTCTAGCAGTTGAATGGCCGACTTGCAGCTCTCTCCGGGTTCTTGGCAGGATTAGTGTTAAAATCCCTACCACTCTTTTCTCTACTAAGAAAAGGAAGCCAGTTCGAATGAACTCCTGAGTGCGAAGAAGCATTCCAAGAGTTCAAAAGGTTTTTAAGCCAACCTCCCATTCTGACCCAACCTAAAGTTGGGGAAGAACTCATCCTGTATTTGTCGGTAGCCGACAAAGTTATAGCATCAGCTCTAAATCGGGAAGACGAGGTTGGACAGCATCATGTATACTTCACCAGCAAAATTTTACAAGGACCTGAATTAAGGTATCAAAAATTTGAGAAGTTTGCGTATGCCTTAATCGTAGCCTCTCGAAAGCTACGACCTTATTTTCAAGCACACACAATAAAGGTTCGAACGAACCAGCCCATGAAGCAAATCCTTCAGAAAACGGATATAGCGGGTAGAATGGTTCAATGGGCCATAGAGCTCTCCGAGTTCGACCTAAAGTATGAAACTCAGACTGCAATTAAAGCTCAATGTCTCACCAACTTCGTAGGAGAGTATGCAGGAGACCAAGAGGAAGCCGCCACAGCTTGGGAGCTATATGTGGATGGATCCTCCAATAAGATCGGAAGCGATGCGGGCATAATATTGGTCAACCAAGAGGGAACTTAAATAGAAGTTACCCTCAAATTTGAATTTCCAGCTTCCAATAATCAGGCAGAATGTGAAGCCTTGATTGTAGGGTTAAAGCTGGCCGAATTAGTTGGCGCAACCAAAGTAGTCGTGTTCAGCGACTCCCAGGTGGTAACCTCCCAAATAAATGGAGAGTATCAGGCTAAAGAACCCAAT
The DNA here is from genome assembly GCF_003086295.3 of Arachis hypogaea. Classification (NCBI taxonomy): domain Eukaryota; kingdom Viridiplantae; phylum Streptophyta; class Magnoliopsida; order Fabales; family Fabaceae; genus Arachis; species Arachis hypogaea. The sequence goes on from NC_092037.1 coordinate 64,296,891, forward strand.
ATGAAGAGGTACTTAGACAAAACCTTGGAGTATCTTAGGCGGTTTGTTGAGACCGAAGTCAAACACATAACTCAGAATCTCAACAGCAGAGCAGACGCCCTCTCCAAACTAGCAAGTACCAAGCTAGGAGGGAATAATAGAAGCCTGATCCAAGAAACTCTCCAAGAACTCTCTGTAACAAAAATAGAGGCCAGACAAGAAGTCCTTGAAGTATCTGGATTGGACCTCGGATGGATGAACCCACTAATCGAATACATGAAATTCGACATCCTACCTAAAGAGGAAAAAGAGGCCAAGAAAATCCGAAGGGAAGCACAGAACTACACCTTGGTGAAAAATATCCTCTATAAAAGAGGAATATCCACACCACTATTGAAGTGCGTCCCGACCTCAAGGACAACGGAAGTACTAGAGGAGGTCCACAATGGTATCTGTGGGAATCATCTCGGAGCAAGGTCTTTGGCTAGAAAAGTCATACGAGCCGGGTTCTACTGGCCGACCTTGCAGAAAGATGCCACCGAGTTCGTAAAGAAGTGTCAGCCATGCCAAATGCATGCAAAATTCCACGTCGCTCCCCCCGAGGAGCTCATTAGCATAATTTCTCCATGGCATTTTTCAAAATGGGGATTGGACCTATTAGGACCCTTTTTCCAAGCGCCTGGACAAATAAAATATCTAATAGTGGGGGTAGACTACTTTATGAAGTGGATAGAAGCAGTACCATTAGCCACCATTACAGCCTAGATAAGTCGGAAGTTCCTTTACAAGAACATTATCACAAGGTATGGAGTTTCCCACTCCATTATCACTGATAATGGCACTCAGTTTACCGACTCTACCATCAGAAACCTGGTAGCCAGCATGCGAATCAAGCATCAGTTCACCTCAGTAGAGCACCCACAAGCAAATGGGCAATCTGAGGCAGCTAACAAAGTTATACTGGCTGGGCTGAAGAAAAGGTTGCAAGAGGCAAAGGGGGTCTGGGCTGAAGAGCTTCCTCAAGTACTATGGGCATATCGGACTACACCTCAGTCTGCCACAGGAGAAACACTTTTTCGACTTGCTTATGACATAGAAGCCATGATACCAGTAGAAATCAATGAGCAAAGTCCAAAGGTGAACTTCTACGACGAGGTTGGCAACATACATGGGCACAAAGAAGAGCTCGAACTACTCCCTTAAATCCGAGAACAAGCCCAGATAAAGGAAGCAGCGTTGAAGCAAAGGATGACAAACAGATACAATAAGAAAGTCATTCGAATAAGCTTTGCCACAGACGACTTGGTCTTGATCAGAAAGGACATCGGTGTTAACAAGTCAGGAGATGGAAAGCTCGCTGCAAATTGGAAAGGACCATATGAGATAAGCGAAATCTTAGGAAAGGGATACTACAAGGTAACCGACTTGAGCGGTACCGAGATACCTAGGTCGTGGCATGCTTGTAATATGAAAAGGTACTATAGTTAAAAGCGAACTCCACTCCCTGGTATATTTTTTTTCCGACTTCAAGGTTTTTCCCAAAAGAAGGATTTTTCTGAAGGGGGTTTTAACGAGGCATCAAAGTGGAGGCTAAGGAACAATAGTTTTTGAGTCCCTTAGTAGCAAAAAAGTACCTTCATCAATAAATAAAGATCTTTTTCTACATCTCTTTGTAAATTTCATTAGTTATTATCATTTTTCTACGAAACGCGCTGACTTAAACTCGACAAAACGTAAAAATTCCATGACCGACCTAAGTGGTTGTCAGGATAAAATGACAAGGTACAAGTCGATGTAAAAAGGTTATAAAAGCAAATCATGATAACTCGGAAATGTTACGACCAACAAGTCAAAAAAATTGAGAAAAATTGAAATGCATCGCGAAAATAACCTAAGTTATGAACAATTCAAACAAGAAAATTTGAATTTATGAGGAATATGAAAAAGAGATAAGAGAAATCCATCAAAAATGAAGGCAGAAGCTGTTCCAAGTCTTCAAAAAAATCACAAATGACTTAGACAAAAAAACAGCCTACCGAAATAAAAGGTTTTTCCAAACAAGAAAAGATAAAAAAAGGTTTATCATAGAAGAACCTATAAAGCAGCCATGCACACACAGGATATTCCTTGGAAAAAAGCTCTTATCCAACAAAGGGGCAAAAATGGTAAATCGATGCAATTATTAAAGAAACGCGCTGTTACCAATGTAACTGCTTTCACGTGTAAATACAAAACTCATAACAGACGCGACATTTGATTAGACGCGACTGTTGAGAAATTTGAATCACGTCGGTTTCCAAAACACGTTGGCTATAAGCCCGAGTTCAAATACTCGAATCCAACTCATAAGCAAAAGAGATCAGACACCAGTAGGGGTACTATTCATACCCTGACCCAATATTAGGGCCCAGGTCTAAATAAACCAAAAAAGGCCCAATCCAAAGATTTGCCTTCGCTACCAACCGACCTCCCCATAAGAGGTCGGATTGAATACAGACCCCACTCCAAAGAAGTCGGGATCGAAGGATAGCTGGCAGATAACACTTATTCAATTATTCAAATAAGTAACTGCCCCTAAAATCTCTCAACCCACTTTCAAGAGCCATATATCAACTTTCCTAAGATAAAGGGACGGTATCCCCCTCAAAAGGTGGAACCACTCCAACGGTGGTTATTGGTTTACCACTATAAATACATTGACACGCCTCAGGTATCTCTAAGTTCCAATATTCTCTTTGAACCTGCTAAACCCTTTGCTGACTTAGGCATCGAAGTGTCTTTGCAGGTACCACCACCCATTCCTTCATACATCCAAGTCGGACGGCGGTTCCCAGGCGCAAACCAAGTCAGAGACCATCTCCTCCTGACGTTTGGGCCAGCCTTACAAGCTTAGTTCATTAATTTCCGGTTACCCAACGTAACAATATCTTTACTTATATTTTTTAAGAACAATCAAGTTTTAATAAATTATAATCAACAAGTTATAATTCGATTATTATTAAATAATTATATAAAATTTTAATATTTTTAATGAATTTTTTAATTTTATTTTTATATTAAAATAACAATTTTTAATTTTAATAACTAAATAATTAATTTATATTTATTATATTGTTATATACTATATGTATTTATTGAAAAATAAATATTAATAAATATCATATAATCATAAAAAAATAATTATATTATATTGTAATTAATAAAAATATTTGATGTTTTTTATTTATACATGTTTAATAACATTTATACTTATATTAATAATTATACATAATAAAAAATATAATTAATTTAAGCATAAGTGAGTATAAAATTTAAATAATATCTAACAAAATTATTGTATGTTTTTATTACGCAATTAATAATTAGCATATAAATAGCAAGGGATAGTATAACTTAATGACAAAGAGAATATGCACTAACAAGCAAGACTTGAATTTGAACCACATCTTCATCAATTTTAGAATTTATACCTAAACAGTCTGGTCGGACTAATTTTCATCAAATTTAACTAATTTTTACCAAATTTGATGGATTTTTGTCGGTTATCAAATTAAAGCGAATCTTAATTGGTTCAGTCCGATTTTAATAACGATAAAAGATATGTTATATATTTTTAGATTTTAAAATTTATGCAAATTATTTATGAATATGGAACTACCAATATAGCTATAAAAAATATTAGATAAATAAATTATTCTTACTTTTTTATAGTTAAATTTAATTATTTTTTTATTATGTATTTTTTTAACTAATTTTATTATATCAATAAACTATTGGACTAATTAATAATTTAATAATGTAACATCAACGTATTGTTATTACCTTGTCCTGGGCCCTCTGAGCCTCCCTTATATTTTTGAAATCCTAGTAAGTAGTAAGTAGTAACACGTGATTTATGCAATGCTTTTTAGGTTTCTTATAGCATTTATGATTTATTTCAACACTTTTCACCAGGAATAACAACGGATCCTTATAGAAACCGAGACATATCTCCTGTCCCTATCATTTATAATTGGGTCGCTCTCTGGTATAGATGTTATTTTATAAAGATATAAAGAGATTTTTTTAAAAAAATCACAGTTATCAACACATATTGTTTAAATTTTTTATTGTTTTTAATGCGTGTCAAAAGTTCCAGAAAATTAGAGTTAGTTACGGCTAGTTCGCATAACCGTTGTAGCCGTTTATAGAAAGTTATAAAAGAACTAAACGGCTACAATGGTTATACGAGACAGTCGTAACCAACTTTAGTTCTTTGGGACTTCTGGCACGCACTGAAAATAAAAAAATAACTAAATAATACATGTCGACAACTATAATCTTCAGAAGGAATCTCTTTATATCTTTATGAAATAACATTTGTACCGTATAATTGGTCTTTATAATTTGTTCCTGCCTCCGTTTTATTTCTACGATGGGTAACAAGGACTCTATATACGGGTTCATGTTATGAAAAAAATGGCTAGACATAAGAAGATTTTAGAGGCATATAAAGGAAGGTTGGCACCAGTGCAGCAAATGAAATTGGACAAATGGATTAAGCCACAAAGTCACAAGTGGAATGCTCAATAGTGTGGTGACAATGACAGGGTGGTATTTGAGGTATCCAACAATACACAGAAGCTTGGGGTTAACCTGAAAAATCAAACATGCACATATAATTTATGGCAGCTCACAGGTTAGGTGTATGCATGTCAAATCACTCAATTTTTTTTGGTAATGCTATTGAGCTATGAATGATGTTATATTTAATAAATTATATTCTGTAGGTGTACCTTCTGTTCATGCTGTTGTAGCAATATCCAGAGTGAGGATAAAATCAGCTGAAAACTTCGTGTCTCCATTTCTCACTATGGAGGCCATAAGGAAGACATATGACATTTGTATCAACCCTGTATCCAGTGAAGAGTATTGGGAACCAATTGACCAACTGAAGGCAGATCCACCAAAAATTGTGAGACCTGTTGGTAGACCAGTTAAGAGGAGAAAGGAATCAGCTACACCTCCAGCTCTAACTGATGGTAACAAGGTCAGAAGGACCTTCCAGGTGATACGTGGTCAGGAGGACATTTTCGTCATCTTAGAGTTAAGGGACGGAATGATAATCTTGTCATATTCAAGGATCTGAATTCTAGAAGAATTGTGCCATGCTAGTCTTGGACATCAAGAAGACCAAGAGTCTGTCTCAAAAATAGTGGTGCTGAAAGGACAACAATTCATAAGGCCCATTGGGCTAAGTCAGGACAGCAAGAAGCCCAATAATGCTTTTCAAATTCTGTGGGAGGCATAAATTATTAATATTTTCAAATTTTTTTATAATTTATTTTAATTTATTTTGCTGTTAGAGTTTGTTGGAAGATTTGATTTGCTTCCGATTTGCTTAATAGTATTTTTAGGAATTTTAAATTTAAATCAAATATGATCTAATCAGTTAAGATCAAATCTGATTTAAATTAGTTATCATATCTTTAGGATTTTAAAATTTAAATCAAATTTGATCTAATCTAATAAGATCAAATCTGATTTAAATTAGTTATCTTATCTTTTAGCTAGTTTGTTAGGGGTCTATTTAAACATCTTTGATGAGACAATTTACATAAATTTTGATGAATAAAATTTCTTTAGTGCTTTATGCACATTTTTTGTGTGTGATTAAGTGGGGTGGGTGATTTACTTCGCTTGTTGCATGGAGAAAATTGAGTGATTCAATTTTCATCCCTCTGATCTAGGTTGTCAAGGACAAGTTCTTTGAAGGTCTAGTAGGGAGCCCCTTCCGGTGACCTAGGTTGCTAAGAACAGGTTTCTTAGAGGTCTAGTAGGAAAACCTCCCTTATCTATCCTTTGTTTTTCATTATCTATCTTTTATGTTTTCACCGTGTCTTTTCTGTTGCATCCATTTATTTATCCTTTTAAATCCTTATCACCAGGTTACATATAGCAAATGCGGAGAGGCTGGCCACTACTTCAAAACATGTAAGGGAACACCTAAAAATCCTAACTGACAATTAAAAAGCAAGAGAAATAACAAGGTATGAAAAAATTTTAAAGAATATTTGCTTTTCTTTCTGCATCCATGGAATACTATATATTATTTGTAATCACTCAATCATTGTTCAGAGTGGAACATCTGGCCACATTCACAACAAACCCATGCATCAGAGGCTAAACCCTATTTTAGAGAAAATTAGGGTTAGAACTGTGAATTTTATTTTGCTATGCTTTTTGTTCTTTAGGTTTAGTGATGTGCTTGGCTGTGTGTCTTTTTAGACCTTATTGGTTTGTCATATTATTGTTTGAAACTGGAACAGGCTAAGATTAAGAAGCATAAGAAAAAGATGCCAAAGAGGCCACATGCTCTACAAGAGGAAATCTCAATCACTTAGCCTGCCTCTCCAGTGGTAAATGTTATTCACTATACTATGCAGTCTAACTTGTTAACTCATTTTTCGTGTGAAGTAATTGGCTGATTTTGGCTATTGTTGCATAGCAATTCCAAGGTGAACCTGCAATACCAGGTCAGCCAACTCCTGCACCACCAGCCTAGCCAACTCCTGCACAACCAGCTTAGTCAAGTGCTAGATTCAGGCCCAAGTTGAAGACTTTTAAGTCACCAGGTCCTCTGAATCCACAAATAGGCCACTAGCCAGCAGCTACACCAGAAAATCTTGAGGCCATGTCCAAGGAAACAGTGGCTGCATCAAGTGGAGGAACCTCTTCAGACTTATTGAAGTTCATTCCAACACCAAATTTCAAACCACCAAAGCAGACTTAGTTAACTAGGATTTTTAGACCATGAAACTTATCTGTTTGTAATGCTATTATGTTTTTTGGTTGCTAGTCCTGAATTTGAAAAACTACTACAAAGTAAGGACATGTTTTTTCTGAAAAACTACTTGGCCTCACATAGTTTGTGAGTTTTATTTTGTAAACTTTGTCTGGTGTACCATGTGTGTTACCTTATGGAAACTTTGCCTCACATGGTTTGTAAGCTACATATTTCAAATCTTGGATTTGTGAAATGACAATATATAATTCTTGTATAAATGTGCATTGTTACTATGTTTTCAGTTTCTTTCAACCATGATTCTGTCAATCAATTACACACAAATCATAAAATGTAGAAAATACTCATAACTGACTAAACAATGTCTATTAATCCAGAACCATAGTTTATTACAATTTCATATTCTTTTCTTTCACTACATCCATAAATTGTACCCATTACAAAACACTGAATTTACAAGTCAAAGGCATATAAACATTATACAGCTGTGACAAGACTGCATCCCTTTCCTATTACAATGCCCAGCAAAATCAACTCAAACACTTTTCATCTGCTAAGAGCACCACTGTTCTTCTCATCGTTTTTGACCTCATCCATCTTCTTCTCTATCTCTGCAATTCTTTCTTCCATCTTTTTCGTTGTATCTGCTACTCCATCTTGTAGCACTTCATCAATACAAAAAGAGGCAACATACTGATCTAGCCAGGTAAAGTATTTGCAATGTCTTGTGTTGTTCTACATCAAACAAGGCTACTGTTAAACTCCAATAGGTTATCCAAATAATGCAGCAACCCAAATATTCAAGATTTCAAAAAATTTACCTTAAAATAAGAACAACCAAAGAAAAGTCTCATCGAATTTTTTAAAGTGCCAGACTCGAACAAAATGACGTATGATCCGCAATTACAAACTGGAGGAACAAATTTCTTCTTCATCCTTCTCGACGCTCCTTCCAAAATGCTTCCATCGATACTCATTCCACTGCCCTAATTCTCCTCACCCCCACTGCATCTTTTCTCGCGACTGAATAAAGCACCAGAATTTGCAGTAGCCATGTCCACTGTTGCAAGTCCTCTCACATAGTCAAAAGATGCAAACCCTAAACCCTTTCAATCATTCAAGAAGGGGGGATTTGAACCCAATGCAACGATGCCGTTTTAGTTGCAGGGAGGGGGTTTTGAGTCCCTGCAACAACTTCTACTTACACGTGGCACCTGTAGTTGACAACTCAGCTTTCATCTGACACGTCATCCAGGCAACCTATTGACAACTGATCACAATGGTCGATACGTTCACTAATGTTGATGGTTGAAGACCTGTTTAAAGTTTTTGAGTGATAAAAGTACAATATATTCTAACTTAAAATGCTCACAAACCGAAAAAGGTATTTACTCTTTTATTATTTATACGGGTTCTCACGGAACGGAGAGCTTTTCCACTCCATTTATTTTGCGGTCCCATTCCTGTCTTCAAATAATTAATTTTTTCTAAATTCGTCTTTGGACGAGTAAATCTTCGCAGATATTCACTCCACGCGGAAGAAATTGCCCTGCGTACTTTTCACTGATAAGTGATAAGTTAGTTCTTTCGAAAAAATTATAAAACTATCATTTTATTGACGTCTCGAAATTGTAATCATACTGTATACAATTCGTTCTTGAAGTGTTTTTGAATTAGCAAGATAAAATAATTGTTCTTGTATAGATAATAATCAAAATGTTCTTTCAATTTTAATTCGTATTAAAAACGGTCTCCCTAATTTTTAAATTAATCAAAATAATTTTTCAGTTTTAAACCGTAAATTAAAATGATTTCTTCATCAATCATTGACTGTTAAAAAATCCTATATAGCATGTTAATTTTCACATTGGCATAATATTAAAAAGAGAGAACAATCAAAATAATTTCTCTAATTTTTTTAAACTAATTAAAATAATCTTTCAATTTTAAACTATAAATCAAAAGAATAGTCGCTGATGGGGTTGCACAAAATGCTCCATCTATAGACAAAGGTGAATAAGGGACCTCATCCATTGTTGTTGAGTAGCCACTACCTACTATAAGTGAGATTTATATTATATTAGCTGACCAGTGAAACTTTCTCACTTACAAGACTTTCAATAAGTGGATTTAATACTTTGATTAAATTACAAATAATTCATTTGAATTTGTGAAATATTAGTCTTGTCATTAATTTAAATTGTGATACATTAGCTTTATCATTAATTTAATAAATTAATTTACAATTTCAACATATTGACAATTTTACTCAAGGACACTATTACTCCATCAAGGAGGCTTAAATCCCATTGTAAGGGCACCAATTGACCAAGGTCTTCTCTTCCTCCCCTTCCAAATACTATTTAACTTAGATACATAAGGGGGTTAGTATTGAAACTGCTACGAAGATGGACCAATTTTACAAGGTTTATCCCAACTTTAAATTTCAAACTACCAAAAAACAAGAATTAGTTTATTTTTGTTTAGATACTTGTCTCATTTTGTACGACGGAGCTTTATTTACACATGTATAAGAATTGATTTTACTTGAAATACTTTGCTTTTTATTTTGCGATTTGCAAGGCCTTCTTTTGCAACCAAAACTCTTCAGGTTGAATATATATAACTGTTCTGAAAGTTACTTGAAACGTAGATTTGGGTTTGAATCTGAGGTCCAGATCCCTTAGTATGGCAGCGTCCAACCTCTTTGGTGTCGAGGTGTCGCCTGTCCGAGTTTCTCATGAGGAGGTGGAAGTAGTACCTGAGGATGTCAGTATAGTAAAGTCGATAACCACCTTTGTTGGAGTAGTTACATCTTTTATGATGGATAATTGTTTTCTTTATCTTAGAAGTTTGTTAGGACTTATATTATCAGATAAGATAAATATTCCAGTCGAGATTTTCGTCGGTAGTTACCTACTTTGAGCAGGTAAAGCTTTGCCCCTTTTTACTGATATTCGACCTCTTTAAAGAGGTCGGGTACATAGAGAAGGACACCTTTCCTGATGGGTCTTTTATCTCTTATTGGGCCTGGCTTTTATTTACTGGGTCAGGGTATGAACAGTATCCCTGCTTGAATCTGGATCCTTTTATGAATCGGGTTAAAGCATTCTGGCTATGATGTCGGTCGCCCGACGTATTTTTTGAAATTTTGAACGTTATACACCTTAAAGGGGGGGAGGCAAACATTACGCGGCAGTTTTTCTTAGATTTCACGCACACTTTGATGAGGGCATTAATGGTAGTCGTGCCCCAGTCTCCCTTTATAAGGTGTTCTCCCTTCTCCTTTTCTTCTTTTCATATTTTTAAAATCATCTCCTTTCTACTATCTTAGTGAAAAAGTGCTCTTTCCCTTTTGATTTGTTGCTTCTCTAAAACCTTCAGTTTCAAGTATTTCTGTCTTATTCTTTCTGAAGATCTATCTTGGAAGAGGAACGTTTGTGTTTTTGCTGATTGACGTGCCCACCTTCGATTCGCATTTCCTTCAAGGTTGGTTCTTTACTTGTTTTGAATACTTGTCTTTGTGCTTCTGAGTCTTTCTTGTCTGTCTGTGAAGATTTGCGAAAAAAGGAATTTATTTCTTGTGAGGATGTGATTCTTCTTTTCTTCCCTTTTTTGGAAAAAACGTGTTGAGACCGAAACTGCTATCTTCTTGTTGTTATGCGAAAAAAAAATGTTTGCTTTGAACTATGTTGTTTTTTACTGTCGCCATGGGTGCCTTTTCCCCCAGATGGCGTTGTTGCTATGCAATAAGGTTGCATGGTAGGGATGCGATTTGATTGTTTCAGAAAAATGTGAAGAAAATGAGTTTCACTATTTTGTTGACTTTGCCCGACTTACTTTGGATGAGGTCCGACTTCTGTTTTAGTGATAATTTGTTACTTTTGTATTTGTAGGTATAGCCTTTATGACTCTCTTTGTCCTTTCGAGTATGTCAACCAAAATTCTCCCTAGTCTTCGAGCTTAGGTAGATAGTACTGTCCTTTCTTGTGTCCTAGTGACCGATAGAGAGTATTGTCATGAGTTCTGTAGGCACCATAGTATATGTGAGAGTAGGAAAGACGAGAGAAACTATGAGTTAGTGGCGCCTGATCCGGAAGAGAGGGTGTGCTTTCCCCCTTTAGAGGACTCTGAGTGACCTTTCTTTTATGCTTAAACTGTTTCTTCACTCATCCAGTTATCCGATTTCCTTTTACTGCTTTCGAAATTAATGTATTGTGGTCTTGCAACCTTGCTCCTTCTCTGTTACACCCTAATTCATGGGCCTTCCTGAAAATGTACCAGCTCCTATGTCGGGAGCTGGATGTCCGACCTTCTATAAATGTGTTCTTTTATCTTTTTGTTGCAACAAAACCCTATAGTTCCACAAAAAAGTAGGGTTGGGTATCTTTCCGAGATGTTCATAGTTGGAAGGTGTTTGCCATTTTTGACGACTCTTTTCACGACTTTAAGAACCACTTTTTCAAAGTCCGGGGTATTGAGGAAGTCTGTCCTTTCTTCTTAGGCGAGAATCGTGAGCCTCATTTCCCTTATACTGGCAAGACACCTTGGTCACCTTTAAGCCTGACTATAAGGATTTAGATGACCTTGAAAAGAGTGTTGTAGACTTTTTTCCAGATGCTTGGGGCCAAACTCCTTACTTGGATACGAAAAGGTTCTTAGAGGTTCCTAACAATCTGAAGTCCGAGCTTGGTAGCTCTCTTTCTCTTGGCTTTTCTGATTTTTAGTTAACATTATTGCTTGTCTTTATTTAATTTTTTCTCTGTTATTTTGTAGAGAGCATGGCTCCGAAATCTGCTCACATGAGGACTCTAAGAAGCGCGAAAAAGAATGTGGTAGCTCAAAATCTTCAATTGTAGAAAGAACACGGATCCTCCTCCGCCCGATCTTCCCCTAAGAAGTCGGAGTCCGACCTTTCAGATTCAAACATAATCATTCCGATCCTTGCTTCCTGGCTTATACCCTTGGATCCTTCTCCTCAGTTTCCCTCTTCAGTAGAACCCCCCTCCAAGAGACAGAAGGTGGATGAGGGGAATCTACTCAAGAAATTTTGATGCATTGGCTTGGGGTGAAGAGAACGTTCTCCCTCATCACCATGTGAGTACGGATGACGTGGCCCTTCAGAATCACCTTCAAGTCCTAGCTAGAGGAGGGCTTCGCACAATCGGAGTGTGTGACACTTTGGCCAAGGAGCTGAGGGGCCCTCCTATACAGGCCATGGCTAGTGCTCTGATGGCTGCCCATGCTGATGTGGAGAGACTTAACGAGATTAAGAATGATCTGGAGCAAGAGAGGGAGACTTTGAGAACCGACCTAGAGAGAGCACGGGAGAGGTCAGTAAAGTCGGAGGATGCTGCTACTTTGGCTGAGGAGAAAATAAAGAAGTCGGAAGAGAGCTATACCCGAGTCTTTGAGAAAAAGCTGGAACTCCAAAGAGGAGCTGGAGAAGATGAAGGAGAGATTCACCGATCTTGCGGAGTCGGTCGCATTGGGGATAGACGAGATGTTTGAAAACCTACAAGCCCAGATCAAGGTCTTGGCTTTCGACCTTGATCTTTCTCTTTCTCTTTCTCTTTCTCTTTCTCTTTTCTTGTTTCTGCTCGCAGCGCCCGCACGCTGTTGTGCACGCGCACAACCATATTTTCCACCTAGTGTGTGTACGGACACATGCCTGTGCGTACGTGATGAGCGGATAATTTATACGCTTTTTGGCATTGTTTTTAGGTAGTTTTTAGTGAGTTCAAGCTACTTTTAGGGATGTTTTCATTAGTTTTTATGTTAAATTCACATTTCTGGACTTTACTATGAGTTTGTGTGTTTTTCTGGGATTTCAGGTAAATTCTGACTGAAATTGAGGGATTTGAGTAAAACTCTGAAAAAAGCTGACAAAAGGACTGCTGATGCTGTTGGATTCTGACCTCCCTGCACTCGAAATGGATTTTCTGGAGCTACAGAACTCCAATTGGCGCGCTCTCAACGGCTTTGGAAAGTAGACATCCAGGGCTTTCCAGCAATATATAATAGTTCATACTTTATTCGGAAGATGACGACGTAACTTGGCGTTGAACGCCAAGTACATGCTGCTGTCTGGAGTTAAACGCCAGAAAAACGTCATGATCCGGAGTTGAACGCCCAAAACACGTCATAACTCGGAGTTCAACTCCAAGAGAAGCCTCAGCTCGTGGATTGATCAAGCTCAGCCCAAGCATACACCAAGTGGGCCCCGGAAGTGGATTTATGCATCAATTACTTACTCATGTAAACCCTAGGAGCTAGTTTATTATAAATAGGATGATTTACTAATGTATTAGACATCTTTGGTCTCAGTTTTGTTTTATTCTTCATCCTAAGAGGCTATTGATCACGTTTTAGGGGGCTGGCCATTCGGCCATGCCTGAACCTTTCACTTATGTATTTTCAACGGTGGAGTTTCTGCACACCATAGATTAAGGGTGTGGAGCTCTGCTGTACCTCAAGTATCAATGCAATTCTATTTTCTTCTATTCAATTCTCTTTTATTCTTATTCCAAGATATTCATTCGCACCCAAGAACATGATGAATGTGATGATTAAATAACCCTCATTATTATTCTCACTTATGAACGCATGTGATTGACAACCACTTCCGTTCTACATGCAACAAGGCTTGAATGTGTATCTCTTAGATTCCCCAACAGAATCTTCGTGGTATAAGTTAGATAGATGGCGGCATTTATGAGGATCCGGAAAGTCTCACCTTGTCTGTGGTATTCCGAGTAGGATCCTGGGAATCCGAAAAGTCTCACCTTGTCTGTGGTATTCCGAGTAGGATTCCGGTAATGAATGACTGTGACGTGCTTCAGACTTGCAAGTGCTGGGCGTTAGTGACAAACGCAAAAGAATCAAGGGATTCTATTCCAGTAGGAGCAGGAACCAACCAGTGATTAGCCGTGTTGTGACAGAGTGCGTGAGCGTAGTTTTCACTGCGAGGATGGGATGTAGCCATCAACCATGGGTGATGCCTCCAGACGATTAGTGGTGCGCGAAATTGTGAACAATACTTTTTCACAACTCTCATAATCCCCGGCAACGACGCCAAAAACTTGGTGCGCTCAATACCATGGCATTACACAACTTCGCACAACTAACCAGCAAGTGCACTGGGTCGTCCAAGTAATAAACCTTACGCGAGTAAGGGTCGATCCCACGGAGATTGTTAGTATGAAGCAAGCTATGGTCATCTTGTAAATCTTAGTCAGGCAAACGCAAATGGATATGGTGATGAACGAAAATAACACAAAGGTAAAGATAGAGATACTTATGCAATTCATTGGTAGGAACTTCAGATAAGCGCATGAAGATGCCTTCCCTTCCGTCTCTCTGCTTTCCTACTGTCTTCATCCAATCCTTCTTACTCCTTTCCATGGCAAGCTTGTGTAGGGTTTCACCGTTGTCAATGGCTACCTCCCATCCTCTCAGTGAAAACGATTGCAAATGCTCTGTCACAGCACGCGGAATTCATCTATCGGTTCTCGTTCAGGCCGGAATAGAATCCAGTGATTCTTTTGCGTCTGTCACTAACGCCCCGCCTTCAGGAGTTTGAAGCACGTCACAGTCATTCAATCATTGAATCCTACTCAGAATACCACAGACAAGGTTAGACCTTCCGGATTCTCTTGAATGCCGCCATCAATTCTTGCCTATACCACGAAGACTCTGATCTCACGGAATGGCTGGCTCGTTTGTCAGGCGAGCACTCGGTTGTCAGGCGATCAACCATGCATCGTGTATCAGGAATCCAAAAGATAAACACTAGGGCCTTGTTGCTTTGTAGAACAAAGTGGTTGTCAGTCACTTTGTTCATAAGTGAGAATGATGATGAGTGTCACGGATCATCACATTCATCAAGTTGAAGAACAAGTGATATCTTGGACAAAGAACAAGCGGAATTGAATAGAAGAACAATAGTAATTGCATTAATACTCGAGGTACAGCAGAGCTCCACACCTTAATCTATGGTGTGTAGAAACTCCACCGTTGAAAATACATAAGAACAAGGTCTAGGCATGGCCGAATGGCCAGCCTCCCAAAGTGGGTTCAATCATAAAAACATGATCAAAAGCTCCAGAAAATCCACTTCGAGTGCAGGGAGGTCAGAATCCAACAGTATCTGCAGTCCTTTTCAGTCTCTGAATCAGATTTTTGCTCAGAACCTTCAATTTCAGCCAGAAAATACCTGAAATCACAGAAAAACACACAAACTCATAGTAAAGTCCAGAAAAGTGAATTTTAACTAAAAACTAATAAAAATATACTAAGAACTCAACTAAAACTACCAAGAACATACTAAAAACAATGCCAAAAAGTATACAAATTATCCGCTCATCACAACACCAAACTTAAATTGTTGCTTGTCCCCAAGCAACTGAAGATCAAATAAGATAAAAAGAAGAGAATATGCAATGAACTCCAAAAACATCTATGAAGATCAGTATTAATTAGATGAGCGGGGCTTTTAGCTTTTTGTCTCTGAATAGTTTTGGCATCTCACTCTATCCTTTGAAATTCAGAATGATTGGCTTCTTTGGGAACTCAGAATCCAGATAGTGTTATTGATTCTCCTAGTTAAGTATGATGATTCTTGAACACAGCTACTTATTGAGTCTTGGCCGTGGCCCAAAGCACTCTGTCTTCCAGTATTACCACCGGATACATACATGCCATAGACACATAATTGGGTGAACCTTTTCAGATTGTGACTCAGCTTTGCTAGAGTCCCCAATTAGAGGTGTCCAGGGTTCTTAAGCACACTCTTATTGCCTTGGATCACAACTTTATTTCTTTCTTTTTCTTTCTTTTTCTCTTTTTTTCGCCTCTTTTTTTCTCTTTTTTTTGTGTTCACTGCTTTTTCTTGCTTCAAGAATCATTTTTATGATTTTTCAGATCCTCAGTAACATGTCTCCTTTTTCATCATTCTTTCAAGAGCCAATATTCATGAATCCACAAATTCAAAAGACATATGCACTGTCCAAGCATACATTCAGAGAACAAAAGTATTGCCACCACATCAAAATAATTAAACTGTTATAAAATTTAAAATTCATGCAATTCTTCTCCTTTTCAATTAAGCACGTTTTTATTTAAGAGAGGTGATGGATTCATAGGACATTCATAACTTTAAGGCATAGACACTAAGACACTAATGATCACAAGACACAAATATAGATAACCATAAGCATAAAATTCGAAAAACAGAAGAATAAAGAACAAGGAAATCAAAGAACGGGTCCACCTTAGTGATGGCGGCTCTTTCTTCCTTTTGAAGATCCTATGGAGTGTTTGAGCTCCTCAATATCTCTTCCTTGTCTTTGTTGCTCCTCTCTCATGATTCTTTGATCTTCTCTAATTTCATGGAGGAGAATGGAGTGTTCTTGGTGCTCCACCCTTAGTTGTCCCATGTTGGAACTCAACTCTCCTAGGGAGGTGTTAATTTGCTCCCAATAGTCTTGTGGAGGAAAGTGCATCCCTTGAGGTATCTCAGGGATCTCATGATGAGAGGGGTCTCTTGTTTGCTCCATCCTTTTCTTGGTAATGGGCTTATCCTCATCAATGGGGATGTCTCTCTCTATGTCAACTCCAACTGAATAACAGAGGTGACAAATGAGATGAGGAAAGGCTAACCTTGCTAAGGTAGAAGACTTGTCCGCCACCTTATAGAGTTCTTGGGCTATAACCTCATGAACTTCCACTTCTTCTCCATTCATGATGCTATGGATCATGATGGCTCGGTCTAAAGTAACTTCGGACCGGTTGCTAGTGGGGATGATTGAGCGTTGGATAAACTCCAACCATCCTCTAGCCACGGGCTTGAGGTCATGCCTTCTCAATTGAACCGGCTTGCCTCTTGAATCTCTCTTCCATTGTGCGCCCTCTTCACATATGCCTGTGAGGACTTGGTCCAACCTTTGATCAAAGTTGACCCTTCTTGTGTAAGGATGTTCATCTCCTTGCATTATAGGCAAGTTGAATGCTAACCTTACATTTTCCGGACTAAAATCCAAGTATTTCCCCCGAACCATAGTAAGATAATTCTTTGGATCCGGGTTCATACTTTGATCATGGTTCTTTGTGATCCATGCATTGGCATAGAACTCTTGAACCATCAAGATTCCGACTTGTTGAATGGGGTTGGTAAGTACTTCCCAACCTCTTCTTCGGATCTCATGTCGGATCTCCGGATATTCACCATTTTTGAGTGAAAAAGGGACCTCGGGGATCACCTTCTTCAAGCCCACAACTTCATAGAAGTGGTCTTGATGCACCCTTGAGATGAATCTTTCCATCTCCCATGACTCGGAGGTGGAAGCTTTTGCCTTCCCTTTCCTCTTTCTAGAGGTTTCTCCGGCCTTGGATGCCATAAATGGTTATGGAAAAATGAAAAAGCAACGCTTTTACCACACCAAACTTAAAATGTTTGCTCGTCCTTGAGCAAAAGAAGAAAGAATAGAGTAGAAGAAGAAGAAAGGAGGAAGAAGGGAATGGTGGTGTATTCGGCCAAAGAGGGTGAGAAGTGGTATTTAGGTGGTGTGAAAATGAAGGGTTGAAGAAGGGTTTATATAGGAGAGAGGGGGGTGATGGTTCGGCCATTATGGGTGGGTTTGGGAGGGAAAGTGGTTTGAATTTGAAGGGTGAGGTTGGTGGGGTTTTATGAAGGATGGATGTGAGTGGTGAAGGGAAAGATGGGATTTGATAGGTGAAGGGTTTTTGGGGAAGAGGTGTTGAGGTGATTGGTGAATGGGGGAAGAAGAAAGAGAGTGGTGGGGGTTGGTGGGAATCCTGTGGGGTCCATAGATCCTGAGGTGTCAAGGAAAAGGTATCCCTGCACCAAATGGCATCAAAATTCACATTTTGAGCCATTTCTGGCATTAAACGCCGGGCTGATGCCCATTCCTGGCGTTTAACGCCAGGTTCCTGCCCTTTTCTGGCGTTTAATGCCAGTCTGGTGCCCCTTTCTGGCGTTAAACGCCCAGAATGGTGCCAGACTGGGCGTTAAACGCCCAACTGCTAGGCTTACTGGCGTTTAAACGCCAGCAACATCTTCCTCCAGGGTGTGCTATTTTTCTTCCTGTTTTTCATTCTGTTTTTGCTTTTTCAATTGATTTTGTTACTTCTCATGATCATCAACCTACAAAAAAAATAAAATAACAAAGGGAAATAGATAAAATATAACATTGGGTTGCCTCCCAACAAGCGCTTCTTTAATGTCAGTAGCTTGACAGGGGGCTCTCATGGAGCCTCACAGATACTCAGAGCAATGTTGGAACCTCCCAACACTAAACTTAGAGTTTGAATGTGGGGGTTCAACACCAAACTTAGAGTTTGGTTGTGGCCTCTCAACACCAAACTTAGAGTTTGACTGTGGGGGCTCTGTTTGTCTCTGATTTGAGAGAAGCTCTTCAGGCTTCCTCTCCATGGTGATAGAGGGATATCCTTGAGCTTTAAACACAAAGGATTCTTCATTCACTTGAATGAACAGTTCACCTCTATCAACATCAATCACAGCCTTTGCTGTGGCTAGGAAGGGTCTGCCAAGGATGATGTTTTCATCCATGCACTTCCCAGTCTCTAGGACTATGAAATCAGTAGGGATGTAATGGTCTTCAATCTTCACCAAAACATTCTCTACAAGTCCATAAGCTTGTTTTCTTGAGTTGTCTGCCATATCTAATGAGATTCTTGCAGCTTGTACCTCAAAGATCCCTAGCTTCTCCATCACTGAGAGAGGCATGAGGTTTACACTTGACCCTAAGTCACATAGAGCCTTCTTGAAGGTCATGGTGCCTATGGTACAAGGTATGGAAAACTTCCCAGGGTCTTGTCTCTTTTGAGGTAATTTCTGCCTAGACAAGTCATCCAGTTCTTTGGTGAGCAAAGGGGGTTCATCCTCCCAAGTCTCATTTCCAAATAACTTGTCATTTAGCTTCATGATTGCTCCAAGGTATTTAGCAACTTGCTCTTCAGTGACATACTCATCCTCTTCAGAGGAAGAATACTCATCAGAGCTCATGAATGGCAGAAGTAAGTCCAATGGAATCTCTATGGTCTCATTTTGAGCCTCAGATTCCCATGGTTCCTCATTAGGGAACTCATTGGAGTTTAGTGCACGCCCATTGAGGTCTTCCTCAGTGGCGTTCACTTCCTCTCCTTCCTCTCCAAATTCGGCCATGTTGATGGCCTTGCACTCTCCTTTTGGATTTTCTTCTGTATTGCTCGGGAGAGTACTAGGAGGGAGTTCAGTGATTTTCTTGCTCAGCTGACCCACTTGTCCTTCCAAATTTTTAATGGAGGATCTTGTTTCAGTCATGAAACTTTGAGTGGTTTTGATCAGATCAGAGACCATGGTTGCTAAGTCAGAGGGGTTCTGTTTAGCATTCTCTGTCTGTTGCTGAGAAGATGATGGAAAAGGCTTGCCATTGCTAAACCTGTTTCTTCCACCATTATTGTTGAAACCTTGTTGAGGTCTCTCTTGATTCTTCCATGAGAAATTTGGGTGATTTCTCCATGAAGAATTATAGGTGTTTCCATAGGGTTCTCCTAGGTAATTCACCTCTTCCATTGAAGGGTTCTCAGGATCATAAGCTTCTTCCTCAGATGAAGCATCCTTAGTACTGCTTGGTGCATTTTGCATTCCAGACAGACTTTGAGAAATCAAATTGACTTGTTGAGTCAATATCTTGTTCTGAGCCAAAATGGCATTCAGAGCATCAATCTCAATAACTCCTTTCTTCTGACTAGTCCCATTGTTCACAGGATTCCTTTCAGAAGTGTACATGAATTGGTTATTTGCAACCATTTCAATGAGCTCTTGAGCTTCTGCAGGCGTCTTCTTCAAATGAAGAGATCCTCCAGCAGAGCTATCCAAGGACATCTTAGATAGTTCAGAGAGACCATCATAGAAAATACCTATGATGCTCCATTCAGAAAGCATGTTAGAGGGACATTTTCTGATTAATTGTTTGTATCTTTCCCAAGCTTCATAGAGGGATTCTCCTTCCTTCTGTCTGAAGGTTTGGACTTCCACTCTAAGCTTACTCAATTTTTGAGGTGGAAAGAACTTTGCCAAGAAGGCATTGACTAGCTTTTCCCATGAGTCCAGGCTTTCTTTTGGTTGTGAGTCCAACCATGTCCTAGCTCTGTCTCTTACAGCAAAAGGGAATAGCATAAGTCTATAGACCTCAGGGTCTACCCCATTAGTCTTGACAGTGTCACAGATTTGCAAGAATTCAGCTAAGAACTGATGAGGATCTTCCAATGGAAGTCCATGGAACTTGCAATTCTGTTGCATTAGAGAAACTAATTGAGGCTTAAGCTCAAAGTTGTTTGCTCCAATGGCAGGGATAGAGATGCTTCTCCCATAGAAATCGGGAGTAGGTGCAGTAAAGTCACCCAGCACCTTCCTTGCATTGTTGGCATTGTTGTTGTTTTCGGCTGCCATGTGTTCTTCTTCCTTGAAGAATTCGGTCAGGTCCTCTAAAGAGAGTTGTGCTTTGGCTTCTCTTAGCTTTCACTTCAAGGTCCTTTCAGGTTCAGGGTCAGCTTCAACAAGAATGCCTTTGTCTCTGCTCCTGCTTATATGAAAGAGAAGGGAACAAGAAAATGTGGAATCCTCTATGTCACAGTATAGAGATTCCTTGAGGTGTCAGAGGAAAAGAAAAGTAGAAGACAGAAGTAGAAAATTCGAACTTATCAAAGAAGATGGAGTTCGAATTTTGCATTAAGGATAGTGTTAGTCCATAAATAGAAGGATGTGAGAAGAAGGGAAGTGATTTTCGAAAATTAATTAAAAAGATTTTGAAAACATTTTGAAAAACATCACTTTGATTTTCGAAAATAAAAGTGGAAAAGAAATCAAGTGATTTTTGAAAAAGAATTTGAAATTAGAATTTAAAAAGATTTGATTGAAAACTTATTTTGAAAAAGATGTGGTTAAGAAGATATGATTGATTTTTTTTTAAAAAAAATGTGATTGAGAAGATATGATTTGAAAAACATTTAAAAAGATTTGATTTTGAAAATTAAAAACTTGACTAACAAGAAAAGATATGATTCAAACATTAAACCTTTCTCAACAGAAAAGGCAACATACTTGAATTGTTCAATCAAATCATTAATTGTTAGCAAGTATCCTTGAAAAAGGAAAGAAATTGATTTTGAAAACATTTGATTGATAAGATATGATTTGAAAAAGATTTGATTTTGAAAAACTTTGAAAACTTGAAAAAAAATTGATTTGAAAACAAAATCTTCCCCCTTGTGCCATCCTGGCGTTAAACGCCTAGAATGGTGCACATTCTGGCGTTTAACGCCCAAAACTATACCCTTTTGGGCGTTAAACGCCCAACCAGGTACCCTGGCTGGCGTTTAAACGCCAGTCTGTCCTTCTTCACTGGGCGTTTTGAACGCCCAACTTTTTCTGTGCAATTCCTCTGCTGTATGTTCTGAATCTTTAATTCTCTGTATTATTGACTTGAAAAGACACAAATTAAAAATATTTTTGGATTTTTAATAATAGGGAATAATCAAAATGCAACTAAAATCAAATAACAATGCATGCAAGACACCAAACTTAGCAGTTTGTATACTATTGACACTAACAAAATGAGAATGCACATGATAAACAACAAAACACTCAAGTCAATAGAAATTAAGGATCAAAACAAGGAAATCATCAAGAACAACTTGAAGATTAATGAAGACACATGCATGAATTCGAAAAATGCAAGAAGAACAAAAAAAACATGCAATTGACACCAAACCTAAAATAAGACACTAGACTCAAACAAGAAATTTTTGGATTTTATGAATTTTTTTTATTTTTTTGTGTTTTTCGAAAATTAAGTGGAAAAAGGTATCAAAATTCTTAATGAGAATTCCAGGAATCAGTGCAATGCTAGTCTAAGACTCCGGTCCAGGAATTAGACATGGCTTCACAGCCAGCCAAGCTTTCAAAGAAAGCTTCGGTCCAAAACACTAGACATGGCCAAAGGCCAGCCAAGCCTTAGCAGATCACTGCTCCAAAAGCAAGATTGATAAAATCAACAAGCTCTTGTGATGATAAGTTGAAACCTCGGTCCAATGAAATTAGACATGGCTTCTCAGCCAGCCAGACTTCAACAATTCATCATGAAACTCTAGAATTCACCTTCAAGAATTTCGAAAAAATTAAATACCTAATCTAAGCAACAAGATGAACCTTCAGTTGTCCAAACTGAACAATCCCCGGCAACGGCGCCAAAAACTTGGTGCGCGAAATTGTGAACAATACTTTTTCACAACTCTCATAATCCCCGGCAACGGCGCCAAAAACTTGGTGCGCTCAATACCATGGCATTACACAACTTCGCACAACTAACCAGCAAGTGCACTGGGTCGTCCAAGTAATAAACCTTACGCGAGTAAGGGTCGATCCCACGGAGATTGTTAGTATGAAGCAAGCTATGGTCATCTTGTAAATCTTAGTCAGGCAAACTCAAATGGATATGGTGATGAACGAAAATAACACAAAGGTAAAGATAGAGATACTTATGCAATTCATTGGTAGGAACTTCAGATAAGCACATGAAGATGCCTTCCCTTTCGTCTCTCTGCTTTCCTACTGTCTTCATCCAATCCTTCTTACTCCTTTCCATGGCAAGCTTGTGTAGGGTTTCACCGTTGTCAATGGCTACCTCCCATCCTCTCAGTGAAAACGATTGCAAATGCTCTGTCACAGCACGCGGAATTCATCTGTCGGTTCTCGTTCAGGCCGGAATAGAATCCAGTGATTCTTTTGCGTCTGTCACTAACGCCCCGCCTTCAGGAGTTTGAAGCACGTCACAGTCATTCAATCATTGAATCCTACTCAGAATACCACAGACAAGGTTAGACCTTCCGGATTCTCTTGAATGCCGCCATCAATTCTTGCCTATACCACGAAGACTCTGATCTCACAGAATGGCTGGCTCGTTTGTCAGGCGAGCACTCGGTTGTCAGGCGATCAACCATGCATCGTGTATCAGGAATCCAAGAGATAAACACTAGGGCCTTGTTGCTTTGTAGAACAAAGTGGTTGTCAGTCACTTTGTTCATAAGTGAGAATGATGATGAGTGTCACGGATCATCACATTCATCAAGTTGAAGAACAAGTGATATCTTGGACAAAGAACAAGCGGAATTGAATAGAAGAACAATAGTAATTGCATTAATACTCGAGGTACAGCAGAGCTCCACACCTTAATCTATGGTGTGTAGAAACTCCACCGTTGAAAATACATAAGAACAAGGTCTAGGCATGGCCGAATGGCCAGCCTCCCAAAGTGGGTTCAATCATAAAAAAATGATCAAAAGCTCCAGAAAATCCACTTCGAGTGCAGGGAGGTCAGAATCCAACAGCATCTGCAGTCCTTTTCAATCTCTGAATCAGATTTTTGCTCAGAACCTTCAATTTCAGCCAGAAAATACCTGAAATCACAGAAAAACACACAAACTCATAGTAAAGTCCAGAAAAGTGAATTTTAACTAAAAACTAATAAAAATATACTAAGAACTCAACTAAAACTACCAAAAACATACTAAAAACAATGCCAAAAAGTATACAAATTATCCGCTCATCAATTAGCCATGCGAGTGACAGCCGCAGAGGACCATTTTCCCGAGAGGATTGAACGTAGCCACCGCTGATGGTGAACCCCTATACACAGCTTGCCATGGAAAGGTGTAAGAAGGATTGAGTTGAAGCAGTAGGAGAGCAGGCGTCCTTGAGCCATACAGCATCTCCATATGCTTATCTGAAATTCCCACCAATGAATCTGCATAAGTATTCTATCCCTTTTATTATTTCTTCTTTTTATTATTAATTTCCGAAACCATAAACAATTTTAATCTGCCTAACTGAGATTTACAAGGTGACCATAGCTTGCTTCATACCAACAATCTCTGTGGGATCGACCTTTACTCACGTAAGGTTTATTACTTGGACGACCCAGTACACTTGCTGGTTAGTTGAACGGAGTTGTGAATTCAAACAGTGCCATAATAAAGCCTTCATCTCAAAATAATTAGAACATTGATCACAAATAATCCAAGCATGATCACAATTTCGTCCACCAAGTTTTTGGCGCCGTTGCCGGGGATTGTTCGAGTATGGACAACTGACGGTTCATCTTGTTGCTCAGATTAGGTAATTTTCTTTCCAAAAATCTTTTTCAAAAATTTTTCTTTTATTTTTCGTTTTTCCAAAAATATTTTCGAAAAAATTAATAAAAATACAAAAATAAAAAAAATAAATATTTTGTGTTTCTTGTTTGAATCTTGAGTTAATTTTTAAGTTTGGTGTCAATTGCATGCTTTTAAAAAATTTTCTTGCATTTTTTCGAAAACCCCATGCATTCATAGTGTTCTTCATGATCTTCAAGTTGTTCTTGATAAGTCCTCTTGTTTGATCTTGATGTTTTCTTGTTTTGTATTGTTTGTTGTTTTTCATGTGCATCTTTGCACTCATATTTTCCATGCATTAAAGATTTCTAAGTTTGGTGTCTTGCATGTTTTCTTTGCATCAAAAATTTTTCAAAATTATGTTCTTGATGTTTATCATGATCTTCAAAGTGTTCTTGGTGTTCATCTTGACATTCATAGCATTCTTACATGCATTCATTGTTTTGATCTAAAAATTTCATGCATTGAGCATTTTTGTTGTTTTTCTCTCTCATAATAAAAAATTCAAAAATAAAAAAATATCTTTTCCTTATTTCCCTCCAAAATTTCGAAATTTTGGGTTGACTTGGTAAAAAATTTTCAAAATTAGTTGTTTCTTACAAGTCAAGTCAAAATTTCAATTTTAAAAATCTTATCTTTTCAAAATCTTTTTCAAAAATCATATCTTTTTCATTTTTTATTATTTTTTTTATTTATTATTTTCGAAAATTTTTAAAAATTATTTTTCAAAAATCTTTTTCTTATCTTTTATATCTAATTTTCGAAAATTAACTAACAAGTAATGTGATTGGTTCAAAAATTTGAAGTTTGTTACTTTCTTGTTAAGAAAGGTTCAATCTTTAAGTTCTAGAATCTTATCTTGTAGTTTCTTGTTAGTTAAGTAATTTTAAAAATTAAATCTTTTCAAAATATCTTTTTCTTAAAAATCTTTTTATCTTTTATCTTATCTTTTTATCTTATCGTTTTCAAGATTTTATCTTTTTCAAAAATTGATTTCAAAATATCTTATCTAACTTATTATCTTCTTATCTTTTTTTCATTTTTGATTTCAAATCTTTTTCAATCAACTAACTAACTTTTTGTTTAAAACCACTTAACTACTTTTCCCTCTTCTATTTTCGAAAATATCTCAGCCCTTTTTCAAAAATCCTTTTTAATTAATTAATTGTTTCATGTTTTAATTTTAATTACATCTTATCTCTAATTTTCGAAAAATACTAACCCCTTTTTCAAAATTATTTTTCGAAATTTCTCTTTTCTTTTCTTCTTCTATTTAATTATTTAATTACTAACACTTCTCTTCACCTCTCTTCATCCAAAAATCCGAAATCACCTTCTTCATTCCTCTACCCCCTTCTTTTTCTACTAACATAAAGGAATCTCTATACTGTGACATAGAGGATTCCTCTTTCTTTTCTTGTTCTCTTCTCTTTCATATGAGCAGGAACAAGGATAAAGGCACTCTTGTTGAAATTGATCCAGAACCTGAAAGGACTCTGAAGAGAAAATTAAGAGAAGCTAAATTACAACAATCCAGAAGCAACCTTTTAGAAATTTTCGAACAAGAGAAAGAGATGGCAGCCGAAAATAATAATAATAATGCAAGGAGAATGCTTGGTGACTTCACAAAACCAACGTCCAAGTTTGATGGAAGAAGCATCTCCATTCCTGCCATTGGAGCCAATAACTTTGAGCTTAAGCCTCAACTAGTTGCTTTAATGCAACAAAACTGCAAGTTTTAAGGACTTCCATCTGAAGATCCTTATCAGTTTTTAACTGAATTCTTGCAGATCTGTGAGACTGTAAAGACGAATGGAGTTGATCCTGAAGTCTACAGACTCATGCTTTCCCTTTTGCTGTAAGAGACAGAGCTAGAATATGGTTGGATTCACAACCTAAGGATAGCCTGGACTCATGGGATAAGCTGGTCACTGCCTTCTTGGATAAATTCTTTCCTCCTCAAAAGCTAAGCAAGCTGAGAGTGGATGTTCAAACCTTCAAACAAAAAGATGGTGAATCCCTCTATGAAGCTTGGGAAAGATATAAGCAGCTGACCAAAAGATGTCCATCTGACATGTTTTCAGAATGGACCATATTAGATATATTCTATTATGGTCTCTCTGAATTTTCGAAAATGTCATTGGACCATTCTGCAGGTGGATCTATTCACCTGAAGAAAATGCCTGAAGAGGCTCAAGAACTCATTGACATGGTTGCAAACAACCAATTCATGTACACTTCTGAAAGGAATCCCGTGAACAATGGGATACCTCAGAAGAAAGGAGTTCTTGAAATTGATACTCTGAATGCCATATTGGCTCAGAACAAAGTGTTGACTCAACAGGTCAACATGATCTCTCAAAATCTGAATGGATGGCAACATGCATCCAACAATACTAGAGAGGCAGCTTCTGAAGAAGCTTATGATCCTGAGAACCCTGCCATGGCAGAAGTTAATTACATGGGTGAACCTTATGGAAACACCTATAACTCATCATGGAGAAATCATCCAAATTTCTCATGGAAGGATCAACAAAAACCTCAACAAGGTTTTAACAATGGTGGACGCAACAGGCTGGGCAATAGCAAGCCATATCCATCATCTTCTCAGCAACAGACAGAGAATTCTGAACAAAACACTTCTAATTTAGCCAATGTAGTCTCTGATCTGTCAAAGGCCACTTTCAGTTTCATGAATGAAACAAGATCCTCCATTAGAAATTTGGAGGCACAAGTGGGCCAGCTGAGTAAGAAAGTCATTGAAACTCCTCCCAGTATTCTCCCAAGCAACACAGAAGAGAATCCAAAAGGAGAGTGCAAGGCCATTGATTTAATCAAAGTGGCCGAATGCACTAGGGAGGAGGAGGACGAAAATCCTAGTAAGGAAGACCTCCTGGGACGTCCCTCAAGCAAGAAGGAGTTTCCTATTAAGGATCCAGAGGAATCTGAGGCTCATACAGAGACCATAGAGATTCCCTTAAATCTCCTTCTGCCATTCATGAGCTCTGAAGACTATCCATCCTCTGAAGAGGATGAAGATGTAACTGGAGAGCAAGTTGCTCAATATTTAGGAGCTATCATGAAGCTGAATGCCAAGTTGTTTGGTAATGAGACTTGGGAGAGTGAACCTCCCTTGCTCATTAGTGAACTAGAAACTTGGATTCAGAAAACTCTACCTCAAAAGAAGCAAGATCCTGGCAAGTTCTCAATACCTTGTACCATTGGCACCATGAGCTTTGAAAAAGCTCTATGTGACCTGGGGTCAGGGATAAATCTTATGCCACTCTCTGTAATGGAGAAGCTGGGGATCATTGAGGTACAACCTGCCTTATTCTCAGTACAATTGGCAGACAAGTCCATGAGACAAGCTCATGGAATAGTAGAGGACGTGCTAGTAAAGGTTGAAGGCCTTTACATCCCTACTGATTTCATAATCCTAGACACTAGGAAAGAAGATGATGAATGCATCATCCTAGGAAGACCTTTCCTAGCCACAGCAGGAGCTGTGATAGATGTCAACAGAGGTGAGTTAGTCCTTCAATTGAATGGGGACTACCTTGTGTTTAAGGCACATGGCCATCCCTCTGTGACAAAAGAGAGTAAGCATGAAGAGCTTCTCTCAGTTCAGAGTCAAGAAGAGCCCACACAGTCAAACTCTAAGTTTGGTGTTGTGAGGCCACAACCAAACTCTAAGTTTGGTGTTAAGACCCCATATCCAAACTCTAAGTTTGGTGTTGGGACTACACAAACATTGACCTGATCACCTTGTGGCTCCATGAGAGCCACTGTCAAGCTATTGACATTAAAGAAGCGCTTGTTGGGAGGCAACCCAATTTTAATTATCTAATTTTATTTTATTTTGTTTCATTGTTATTTTTGTGTTTTATTAGGTACATGATCATGAGGAGTCACGAAAAAAATCAAAAAAATTAAAAACAGAGTCAAAAACAGAAGAAAAAATTGTTCACCCTGGAGGTAGCGCAGACTGGCGTTCAACGCCAGTAAGATGCATCTGGCTGGCGTTCAACGCCAGAACAGAGCACCATTCTGGCGCTGAACGCCAGAAACAAGCAACAACCTGGTGTTAAACGCCAGGAAGATGCACAGAGAGGACAAACTGGCGCTGAACGCCAGAAACAAGCAACAACCTGGCGTTAAACGTCAGGAAGATGCACAGAGAGGACAAACTGGCGCTGAACGCCAGGAACAAGCATGAAACTGGCGTTCAACGCCAGAAACATGCATTACATGGGCGTTGAACGCCCAGAACATGCACCAATGGGCGTTTGAACGCCATAATGATGCATGAAGGCATTTTACATGCCTATAGGGTGAAGGAATGGTATTTCTTTACACCTCAGGATCTGTGGACCCCACAGGATCCCCACCTAACATATTCCCACCTTACCTTTTAATCCTAATCACAATTTCTCTTCTAATCCAAAATCACTCTTCCCCATGTCACACTTCCCAACACCTCTCACCAATCACCTCAACTCTTCTTCCCAATTACACCATTCACCACTCACATCCACCCACTCTTCCCCATAAACCCCACATACCTTCAAAAATTCAAACCAATTTCCCTCCCATTCCCACCCAAATGGCCGAACCTATCTTCCCCCCTTTCCCTATAAATACCCTTCTATTCCACTTCATTTTCACACAAACACAACCCCTTCTTCTCCCACATAGCCGAAACTACTTCTCTCCCTCTCTACCATATTTTCTTCTTCTTCTTCTACTCTTCTTTTCTCTTATTGCTCGAGGGCGAGCAAAATTTTAAGTTTGGTGTGGTAAAAGCATAAGCTTTTTTCGTTTTTCCATTACCAATGGCACCTAAGGCTGGAGTTTCCTCTAGAAAAGGAAAAGGGAAGGCAAAAGCTTCCACCTCCGAGTCATGGGAGAAGGAAAGATTCATCTCCAAAAGCCATCAAGACCACTTCTATGATGTTGTGGCAAAGAAGAAGGTGATCCCTGAGGTCCCTTTCAAGCTCAAGAAAAATGAGTATCCGGAAATCCGACATGAAGTTCAAAGAAGAGGATGGGAAGTCTTAACCAACCCCATGCAACAAGTTGGAATCTTAATGGTTCAAGAGTTCTATGCCAATGCATGGATCACTAGGAACCATGACCAAGGTATGAACCCAAGCCCAAAGAATTATCTCACAATGGTTAGGGGGAAATACTTGGATTTCAGTCCGGAAAATGTGAGGTTGGCGTTTCATTTGCCTATGATGCAAGGAGATGAACGCCCCTACACTAGAAGGGTCAACTTTAATCAAAGGTTGGACCAAGTCCTTATGGACATATGTGTGGAAGGAGCCCAATGAAGAATAGACTCCAAAGGCAAGCCAGTCCAACTAAGAAGACTGGACCTCAAGCCTGTAGCTAGAGGATGGTTGGAGTTCATCCAAAGATCCATCATCCCTACAAGCAACCGATCTGAAGTTACTGTGGATCGGGCCATCATGATTCAGAGCATCATGATTGGAGAGGAAGTAGAAGTTCATGAGGTCATCGCCAATGAACTCTACAAAATAGCCGACAAGCCCTCACCTATGGCACGGCTAGCCTTCCCTCACCTTATTTGTCATCTATGTTACTCAGCTGGAGTTATCATAGAAGGAGATGTATCCATTGAAGAAGACAAGCCCATCACCAAGAAAAGGATGGAGCAAGCAAGAGAAGCTCCTCACGGCCCTCAAGAAATGCATGAGGAAGCTCATCATCAACAAATTCCTGAGATGCCTCAGGGAATGCACTTTCCTCCCAACAACTATTGGGAGCAACTCAACACCTCCTTAGAAGATTTGAGCCATAATGTGGAACAATTAAGGGTGGAACATCATGAGCACTCCATCATTCTCCAAGAAATAAGAGAAGATCAAAGAGCAATGAGGGAGGAGCAACAAAGGCAAGGAAGGGACATAGAAGAGTTGAAGAACATCATTGGTCCTTCAAGAAGAAGACGCCACTAAGGTGGACTCATTCCTTGTTCTTTATTTCTTTCTGTTTTCGGTTTTTAGTATTATGTTTACCTATGTTTTGTGTCTTTATTTCATGATCATTAGTATGTAAACCATGCCTTAAAGCTATGAATAAATTCCATTAATCCTTCACCTCTCTTAAAAGAAAAATGTTTTAATTCAAAAGAACAAGAAGTACATAAATTTCGAAAATAGCTCTTGAATTTAATTTAATTATATTGATGTGGTGACAATACTTTTGTTTTCTGAATGAATGCTTGAACAGTGCATATGTCTTTTGATCTTGTTGTTTATGAATGTTAAAATTGTTGGCTCTTGAAAGAATGATGAACAAAGAGAAATGTTATTGATGATCTGAAAAATCATGAAATTGATTCTTGAAGCAAGAAAAAGCAGTGAAAAAAAAATATCTAAAAAGAGTATATAGAAAAAGAAGGAGCAATAGAAAAAGCCAATAGCCCTTAAAACCAAAAGGCAAGGGTGAAAAGGATCCAAGGCTTTGAGCATCAATGGATAGGAGGGCCCAAGGAAATAAAATCCAGGCCTAAGCGGCTAAATCAAGCTGTCCCTAACCATGTGCTTGTGTCATGAAGGTCCAAGTAAAAAGCTTGAGACTAAGTGGTTAAAGTCGTGATCCAAGGCAAAAGAGTGTGCTTAAGAGCTCTGGACACCACTAACTGGGGACTTTAGCAAAGCTAAGTCACAATCTGAAAAGGTTCACCCAGTTATGTGTCTGTGGCATTTGTGTATCCGGTGGTAATAC
This sequence comes from Arachis hypogaea, assembly GCF_003086295.3. NCBI lineage: Eukaryota > Viridiplantae > Streptophyta > Magnoliopsida > Fabales > Fabaceae > Arachis > Arachis hypogaea. The sequence continues at coordinate 64,327,639 of NC_092037.1, forward strand.
TGGAAAACAAAATGCTTAGGGCCACGGCCAAGACTCATAAGTAGCTGTGTTCAAGAATCAACATGCTCAACTAGGAAAGTCAATAACACTATCCGAAATTCTAAGTTCCTAGAGAAGCCAATCATTCTAAACTTCAAAGGAGAAAGTGAGATGCCAAAACTGTTCAGAAGCAAAAAGCTACAAGTCCCGCTCATTTAATTATAATTAATATTCATTGATATTTCTGAATTTATAGTATATTCTCTTCTTTTTATCCTATTTGATTTTCAGTTGCTTGGGGACAAGCAACAATTTAAGTTTGGTGTTGTGACGAGCGGATAATTTATACGCTTTTTAGCATTGTTTTTAGGTAGTTTTTAGTGAGTTCAAGCTACTTTTAGGGATGTTTTCATTAGTTTTTATGTTAAATTCACATTTCTTGACTTTACTATGAGTTTGTGTGTTTTTCTGTGATTTCAGGTAAATTCTGACTGAAATTGAGGGATTTGAGTAAAACTCTGAAAAAGGCTGACAAAAGGACTGCTGATGCTGTTGGATTCTGACCTCCCTGTACTCGAAATGGATTTTCTGGAGCTACAGAACTCCAATTGGCGCGCTCTCAACGGCGTTGGAAAGTAGACATCCAGGGCTTTCCAGCAATATATAATAGTCCATACTTTATTCGGAAGATGACGACGTAACTTGGCGTTGAACGCCAAGTACATGCTGCTGTCTGGAGTTAAACGCCAGAAAAACGTCATGATCCGGAGTTGAACGCCCAAAACACGTCATAACTCGGAGTTCAACTCCAAGAGAAGCCTCAGCTCGTGGATTGATCAAGCTCAGCCCAAGCATACACCAAGTGGGCCCCGGAAGTGGATTTATGCATCAATTACTTACTCATGTAAACCCTAGGAGCTAGTTTATTATAAATAGGATGATTTACTAATGTATTAGACATCTTTGGTCTCAGTTTTGTTTTATTCTTCATCCTAAGAGGCTATTGATCACGTTTTAGGGGGCTGGCCATTCGGCCATGCCTGAACCTTTTGCTTATGTATTTTCAACGGTGGAGTTTCTGCACACCATAGATTAAGGGTGTGAAGCTCTGCTGTACCTCAAGTATCAATGCAATTCTATTTTCTTCTATTCAATTCTCTTTTATTCTTATTCCAAGATATTCATTCGCACCCAAGAACATGATGAATGTGATGATTAAATAACCCTCATTATTATTCTCACTTATGAACCCATGTGATTGACAACCACTTCCGTTCTACATGCAACAAGGCTTGAATGTGTATCTCTTAGATTCCCCAACAGAATCTTCGTGGTATAAGTTAGATAGATGGCGGCATTTATGAGGATCCGGAAAGTCTCACCTTGTCTGTGGTATTCCGAGTAGGATCCTGGGAATCCGGAAAGTCTACCTTGTCTGTGGTGTCCAAGTAGGATTCCGGTAATGAATGACTGTGACGTGCTTCAGACCTGCAAGTGCTGGGCGTTAGTGACAAATGCAAAAGAATCAATGGATTCTATTCCAGTAGGAGCAGGAACCAACCAGTGATTAGCCGTGCTGTGACAGAGTGCGTGAGCGTAGTTTTCACTGCGAGGATGGGATGTAGCCATCAACCATGGGTGATGCCTCCAGACGATTAGCCATGCGAGTGACAGCCGCAGAGGACCATTTTCCCGAGAGGATTGAAAGTAGCCACCGCTGATGGTGAACCCCTATACACAGCTTGCCATGGAAAGGAGTAAGAAGGATTGCATTGAAGCGGTAGGAGAGCAGGCGTCCTTGAGCCATACAGCATCTTCATATACTTAACTGAAATTCCTACCAATAAATCTGCATAAGTATCTCTATCCCTTTTATTTTCTGTTTATTATTTTAATCTAATCAAATATCATGTTTAAATTCGCCTGACTGAGATCTACAAGGTGACCATAGCTTGCTTCATACCAACAATCTCTGTGGATTCGACCCTTACTCACGTAAGGTTTATTACTTGGACGACCCAGTACACTTGCTGGTTAGTTGAACGGAGTTGTGAAACAAACTGTGAAGTTGATTTTGGACCAGGTTCTGTGCACCAAATCTTTGGAGCCATTACCTTGGATTGTTGAAGTAAAAAGAATAAATAAAGAACATGGATCACAATTTCGTCCACCAAGTTTTTGGCGGTGGACGAAATTGTGATCATGCTTGGATTATTTGTGATCAATGTTCTAATTATTTTGAGATGAAGGCTTTATTATGGCACTGGTTGAATTCACAACTCCGTTCAACTAACTAGCAAGTGTACTGGTCGTCCAAGTAATAAACCTTACGTGAGTAAGGTTCGATCCCACAGAGATTGTTGGTATGAAGCAAGCTATGGTCACCTTGTAAATCTCAGTTATGCAGATTAAAATTGTTTATGGTTTCGGAAATTAATAATAAAAAGAAGAAATAATAAAAGGGATAGAATACTTATGCAGATTCATTGGTGGGAATTTCAGATAAGCATATGGAGATGCTGTATGGCTCAAGGACGCCTGCTCTCCTACTGCTTCAACTCAATCCTTCTTACTCCTTTCCATGGCAAGCTGTGTATAGGGGTTCACCATCAGCGGTGGCTACTTTCAATCCTCTCGGGAAAATGGTCCTCTGCGGCTGTCACTCGCATGGCTAATCGTCTGGAGGCATCACCCATGGTTGATGGCTACATCCCATCCTCGCAGTGAAAACTACGCTCACGCACTCTGTCACAGCACGGCTAATCACTGGTTGGTTCCTGCTCCTACTGGAATAGAATCCCTTGATTCTTTTGCGTTTGTCACTAACGCCCAGCACTTGCAAGTCTGAAGCACGTCACAGTCATTCATTACCGGAATCCTACTCGGAATACCACAGACAAGGTGAGACTTTCCGGATTCCCAGGATCCTACTCGGAATACCACAGACAAGGTGAGACTTTCCGGATCCTCATAAATGCCGCCATCTATCTAACTTATACCACGAAGATTCTGTTGGGGAATCTAAGAGATACACATTCAAGCCTTGTTGCATGTAGAACGGAAGTGGTTGTCAATCACATGCGTTCATAAGTGAGAATAATAATGAGGGTTATTTAATCATCACATTCATCATGTTCTTGGGTGCGAATGAATATCTTGGAATAAGAATAAAAGAGAATTGAATAGAAGAAAATAGAATTGCATTGATACTTGAGGTACAGCAGAGCTCCACACCCTTAATCTATGGTGTGCAGAAACTCCACCGTTGAAAATACATAAGTGAAAGGTTCAGGCATGGCCGAATGGCCAGCCCCCTAAAACGTGATCAATAGCCTCTTAGGATGAAGAATAAAACAAAACTGAGACCAAAGATGTCTAATACATTAGTAAATCATCCTATTTATAATAAACTAGCTCCTAGGGTTTACATGAGTAAGTAATTGATGCATAAATCCACTTCCGGGGCCCACTTGGTGTATGCTTGGGCTGAGCTTGATCAATCCATGAGCTGAGGCTTCTCTTGGAGTTGAACTCCGAGTTATGACGTGTTTTGGGCGTTCAACTCCGGATCATGACGTTTTTCTGGCGTTTAACTCCAGACAGCAGCATGTACTTGGCGTTCAACGCCAAGTTACGTCGTCATCTTCCGAATAAAGTATGGACTATTATATATTGCTGGAAAGCCCTGGATGTCTACTTTCCAAAGACGTTGAGAGCGCACCAATTGGAGTTCTGTAGCTCCAGAAAATCCATTTCGAGTGCAGAGAGGTCAGAATCCAACAGCATCAGCAGTCCTTTTGTCAGCCTTTTTCAGAGTTTTACTCAAATCCCTCAATTTCAGTCAGAATTTACCTGAAATCACAGAAAAACACACAAACTCATAGTAAAGTCCAGAAATGTGAATTTAACATAAAAACTAATGAAAACATCCCTAAAAGTAGCTTGAACTCACTAAAAACTACCTAAAAACAATGCCAAAAAGCGTATGCATGAAGGCATTTTACATGCCTATATGGTGAAGGAATGGTATTTCTTTACACCTCAGGATCTGTGGACCCCACAGGATCCCCACCTAACATATTCCCACCTTACCTTTTAATCCTAATCACAATTTCTCTTCTAATCCAAAATCACTCTTCCCCATGTCACACTTCCCAACACCTCTCACCAATCACCTCAACTCCTCTTCCCAATTACCCCATTCACCACTCACATCCACCCACTCTTCCCCATAAACCCCACCTACCTTCAAAAATTCAAACCAATTTCCCTCCCATTCCCACCCAAATGGCCGAACCTATCTCCCCCCCTTTCCCTATAAATACCCTTCTATTCCACTTCATTTTCACACAAACACAACCCCTTCTTCTCCCACATAGCCGAAACTCCTTCTCTCCCTCTCTACCTTATTTTCTTCTTCTTCTTCTACTTTTCTTTTCTTTTATTGCTCGAGGGCGAGCAATATTTTAAGTTTGGTGTGGTAAAAGCATAAGCTTTTTATTTTTCCATTACCATCAATGGCACCTAAGGCCGGAGTATCCTCTAAAAAAGGGAAAGGGAAGACAAAAGCTTCCACCTCCGAGTCATGGGAGAAGGAAAGATTCATCTCCAAAAGCCATCAAGACCACTTCTATGATGTTGTGGCAAAGAAGAAGGTGATCCCTGAGGTCCCTTTCAAGCTCAAGAAAAATGAGTATCCGGAAATCCGACATGAAGTTCAAAGAAGAGGTTGGGAAGTCTTAACCAACCCCATGCAACAAGTTGGAATCTTAATGGTTCAAGAGTTCTATGCCAATGCATGGATCACTAGGAACCATGACCAAGGTATGAACCCAAGCCCAAAGAATTATCTCACAATGGTTAGGGGGAAATACTTGGATTTCAGTCCGGAAAATGTGAGGTTGGCATTTCATTTGCCTATGATGCAAGGAGATGAACGCCCCTACACTAGAAGGGTCAACTTTAATCAAAGGTTGGACCAAGTCCTTATGGACATATGTGTGGAAGGAGCCCAATGGAGAATAGACTCCAAAGGCAAACCAGTCCAACTAAGAAGACTGGACCTCAAGCCTGTAGCTAGAGGATGGTTGGAGTTCATCCAAAGATCCATCATCCCTACAAGCAACCGATCTGACGTTACTGTGGATCGGGCCATCATGATTCACAGCATCATGATTGGAGAGGAAGTAGAAGTTCATGAAGTCATCTCCAATGAACTCTACAAAATAGCCGACAAGTCCTCACCTATAGCACGGCTAGCCTTCCCTCACCTTATATGCCATCTATGTTACTCAGCTGGAGTTATCATAGAAGGAGATGTATCCATTGAAGAAGACAAGCCCATCACCAAGAAAAGGATGGAGCAAGCAAGAGAAGCTCCTCACGGCCCTCAAGAAGTGCATGAGGAAGCTCATCATCAACAAATTCCTGAGATGCCTCAGGGAATGCACTTTCCTCCCAACAACTATTGGGAGCAACTCAATACCTCCTTAGAAGATTTGAGCCATAATGTGGAACAATTAAGGGTGGAACATCATGAGCACTCCATCATTCTCCAAGAAATAAGAGAAGATCAAAGAGCAATGAGGGAGGAGCAACAAAGGCAAGGAAGGGACATAGAAGAGTTGAAGAACATCATTGGTCCTTCAAGAAGAAGACGCCACTAAGGTGGACTCATTCCTTGTTCTTTATTTCTTTCTGTTTTCGGTTTTTAGTATTATGTTTACCTATGTTTTGTGTCTTTATTTCATGATCATTAGTATGTAAACCATGCCTTAAAGCTATGAATAAATTCCATTAATCCTTCACCTCTCTTAAAAGAAAAATGTTTTAATTCAAAAGAACAAGAAGTACATAAATTTCGAAAATAGCTCTTGAATTTAATTTAATTATATTGATGTGGTGACAATACTTTTGTTTTCTGAATGAATGCTTGAACAGTGCATATGTCTTTTGATCTTGTTGTTTATGAATGTTAAAATTGTTGGCTCTTGAAAGAATGATGAACAAAGAGAAATGTTATTGATGATCTGAAAAATCATGAAATTGATTCTTGAAGCAAGAAAAAGCAGTGAAAAAAAAATATCTAAAAAGAGTATATAGAAAAAGAAGGAGCAATAGAAAAAGCCAATAGCCCTTAAAACCAAAAGGCAAGGGTGAAAAGGATCCAAGGCTTTGAGCATCAATGGATAGGAGGGCCCAAGGAAATAAAATCCAGGCCTAAGCGGCTAAATCAAGCTGTCCCTAACCATGTGCTTGTGTCATGAAGGTCCAAGTAAAAAGCTTGAGACTAAGTGGTTAAAGTCGTGATCCAAGGCAAAAGAGTGTGCTTAAGAGCTCTGGACACCACTAACTGGGGACTTTAGCAAAGCTAAGTCACAATCTGAAAAGGTTCACCCAGTTATGTGTCTGTGGCATTTGTGTATCCGGTGGTAATACTGGAAAACAAAATGCTTAGGGCCACGGCCAAGACTCATAAGTAGATGTGTTCAAGAATCAACATGCTCAACTAGGAAAGTCAATAACACTATCCGAAATTCTAAGTTCCTAGAGAAGCCAATCATTCTAAACTTCAAAGGAGAAAGTGAGATGCCAAAACTGTTCAGAAGCAAAAAGCTACAAGTCCCGCTCATTTAATTATAATTAATATTCATTGATATTTCTGAATTTATAGTATATTCTCTTCTTTTTATCCTATTTGATTTTCAGTTGCTTGGGGACAAGCAACAATTTAAGTTTGGTGTTGTGATGAGCGGATAATTTATACGCTTTTTGGCATTGTTTTTAGGTAGTTTTTAGTGAGTTCAAGCTACTTTTAGGGATGTTTTCATTAGTTTTTATGTTAAATTCACATTTCTGGACTTTACTATGAGTTTGTGTGTTTTTCTGTGATTTCAGGTAAATTCTGACTGAAATTGAGGGATTTGAGTAAAACTCTGAAAAAGGCTGACAAAAGGACTGCTGATGCTGTTGGATTCTGACCTCCCTGCACTCGAAATGGATTTTCTGGAGCTACAGAACTCCAATTGGCGCGCTCTCAACGGCGTTGGAAAGTAGACATCCAGGGCTTTCCAGCAATATATAATAGTCCA